>NW_023331165.1:0-44964 GCF_011100685.1 Canis lupus familiaris | reverse complement strand
TAATGGTCTATAGGTTAGGACCAGAGTCACCAGATCTGGGTGAGGCCCAGTTAAGCTCAGAGTCACCAGTTCCAGGTGAGGCCAAGAAGGAGTCCACAGCAATCAGTTCCAGGTGGGGTGACAAAGTCACCAGGACTGGATGAGGACCAGATGGGGACCAGATTAACCAGGTTCATGTGATTCCCGGGTGGTGACCCGAGTTAGGATTTCCGGGTGAGGACCAGGTAAGGTCCAGATTCACCAGGCCCAAGTGAGGCCCACGTGGGACCTGTGTCACCAGGCATGTGTGAGACCAAGGTGACAACGCCACTCACCTGGTCCAGGTGAGGCCCACCTGCAGGCCATGCAGAGGAACCATGTCCCGATGATGCCCAGGTAGGGACTAGAATTACCAGGTCCAGGTAAGGCCAACCTCCAGGCCATGTGTGGAACAATGTCCCGATGATTCCCAGGTAGAGGCCAGAGTTACCAGGTCCAGGTGAGGCCAACCTGCAGGCCATGCAGTGGAACCATGTCCCGATGATGCCCAGGTAGGGACCAGAGTCACCAGGTCCAAATTAGGCCCAGATGCAGCATATTCACTAGGTCCAGGTGTGGCCCACTTGAGGACCAGAGTCACCAGATCTGGTTGAGGCCTAGAGGGGTACCAGAATCACCTGGTCCAGGTGACATCCAGATAGGGTCCAGAGTCACCAGATCAGGTGAGGCCCAGTGAGGTTCCAGAGTCATCATGTCCAGGTGAGGCTCAGGTGTGGAATGGAGTCACCAGGTACCAATGATGCCTAGGTGAGGACCAGAGTCACCAGGTCTGGGTGACACGCAGATAGGATCAGAGTCCCAGTTCTAGTTGAGGCCAAGAAAGATCCACAGCAATGAGGTCCAGGTGGGGAAAAAAGTCACCAGGACTGGGTGACCAGAGTCCCCGGGTCTGGGACAGGACCAGGTAAGGACCAGATTAACAGGTCCAAGAGGCCCACGTGGGGACCTGAGTCACCAGGTTTGGGTGATGTCCAGGTGGCAACCTCACTAACCAGGTCCAAGTGAGGTGAACCTGCAGGCCAGAGTCACCAGATCCAGGTGAGGCCCTAGTGGGGACCCGAGTCACCAGGTAAATCTGAGTCTACAAGAACACCACAGTCACCAGGGCCAGGTGTGGTTCAGGTGGGAACGAGAGTCACCAGTCCAGGTGAGACCCAGGTGGGACGACAGTCTCCAGGTCCAGATTGAGGCCTAGGTGAGGGGACCAGGGTCATCAGGACCAGTTGAGGCCAAAATGCGGAGCAAAGTTATCATGTCCATGTGAGGCTGAGGTGCGGAACAGAGTAACCATGTCCCATTGATGCCAGGTGGGAAAAGAGTCACAAGATCCAGACGAGGTCTAAGTGAGGAGTAGATTCACCAAGTCCTGTTGAGCTCACTTGAGGACCAGTCCCAGCTCCGGGTGAGACCCAGAGGGGGACCAGAGTCACCCGGTACTAGTGATATCCAGGTGGGGACCAGAGTCACCACGTCAGGTTGAGGCCCAGAGAGGGACGAGAATCACTAGGTCCAGGTGAGGCCCCGATGTGGAACTGAGAAACCAGGTCCCATGATGCCCATATGAGGACCTGAGTCACCAGGTCCAGGTGAGGTCCCTGTGGTAACCAGTCACCTCGTCCAGGTGAGGCCCAGGTGGGACCACAGTCACCAGGTCCAGGTGAGGCCCAGGTATATAAGAGAGTATCCAGGTCCCAATGATGGCCAGGTAAGGACCAGAGTCAACAGATCCAGGAGAGGCCCAAATATGGTTCAGAGTCATTGTGTTACAGGTGAGGCCAGATTGAGACCACAGGAACCAGGTCCAGGAGAGCCCCATATGGGAACCAGAGCCACCAGATCCAGGTGATGTCCGGGTGGGACCACAGTCACAGGTCCAGGTGAGGCGCAGGTGGCAACAGGATTCACCAAGTCCAGGTGAGGCCCAGGTGGTGACCAGATTTACCAGTTCCGGGTGAGGACTAGGTAAGGACCACATTCACCAGGTCAAGTGAGGCCCACGTGGGGACCTGTGTCACCAGGCATGGGTAAGACCCAGGTGGGAACCCCACTCACCAGGTGAAGATGAGGCCAACCTGCAGGCCATGCAGAGGAACCATGTCCCGATGATGCCCAGGTAGCGACCAGAGTTACCAGGTCCAGGTGAGGCCAAGCAGCAGGCCATGCAGTGGAACCATGTCCCGGTAATGCCGAGGTAGGGATCAGAATCACCATATCCAAATGAGGCCCAGATGGAGCATATTAACTAGGTCTAGGTGAGGCCCAGTTGAGGACCAGAGTCACCAGATCTGGTTGAGCCCTATAAGGGTACCAGAATCACCTGGTTCAGGTGACATCGAGATGGGGACCAGAGTCCCCAGGTCAGGGTGAGGCCCAGAGAGGTTCCAGAGTCATCATGTCCAGGTGAGGCTCAGGTGTGGAACAGAGTCACCAGGTACCAATGATGCCCAGTTGAGGACCAGATTCACCAGGTCTGGGTGATGCGCAGATAGGATCAGAGTCACCAGTTCCAGGTGAGGCCAAGAAGGCATCCACAGCAATCAGGTCGATGTGGGGAACAAAGTCACCAGGACTGGGTGAGGCCAGATGGGGACCAGATTCACCAGGCCCAGGTGATTCCCAGGTGGTGACCAGAGGTACCAGTTCCGGGGAAGGACCAGGTAAGGACCAGATTCACCAGGTCCAATTGAGGGCCACGTGGGGACCTGTGTCACCATGTACGGGTGAGGCACAATTGGCAACACCACTCACCAGGTCCAGGTGAGGCCAACCTGCAGGTGATGGAGAGGAACCGTGTCCCGATGATGCCCAGGTAGGGACCAGAGTTACCAGGTCCAGGTGAGGCCAACCTGTAGGCCATGCAGTGAAACCATGTCCCGATGATGCCCAGGTAGAGACCAGAGTCACCAGGTCAAATGAGGACCAGGGGCAACCCCGGTGGCGCAGCGGTTTAGCGCCGCCTGCAGCCCAGGGCGTGATCCTGGAGACCCTGGATCGAGTACCACGTAAGGCTCCCTGCATGGAGCCTGCTTCTCCCTCTGCCTGTGTCTCTGCCTCTCTCTCTCTCTCTCTCTGCATCTCTATGAATAAATAAATAAAAAAAATCAAAATGAGGACCAGATGGGGCATATTCACTAGGTCCCGGTGAGGCCCAGTTGAGGACCAGAGTCACCAGATCTGGTTGAGTCCTAGAGGGGTACCAGAATCACCTGACCCAGGTGACATCCAGATGGAGACCAGAGTCATCAGGTCAGGGTGACACACAGGGAGTTTCCAGAGTCATAATGTCCAGGTGAGACTCAGGTGTGGAACAGAATCAACAGGTACCAATGATACCCAGGGTAGGACCAGAGTCACCAGATCTCGGTGACGAGCAGATAGGATCAGAGTCACCAGTACCAGGTGAGGCCAAGAAAGAGTCCACAGCAATCAGGTCCCGGTGGGGAACAAAGCCACCAGGACTGGGTGAGGCCAGATGGGGACCAGATTCACCATGTCCAGGTGAGGCCCAGGTGGTGACCAGAGTCCCCGTGTCTGGGAGAGGACCAGGTAAGGACCAGATTCACCAGATCCAAGAGGCCCACGTGGGGACAGAGTCCCCAGGAATGGGTGAGGTCCTGGAGGCAACCCCACTCACCAGCTCCAGGTGAGGCCAGCCTGCAGGCCAGAGTCACCAGATCCATGTGAGGCCCTAGTGGGGACCGGAGTTACCAGGTAAATGTGAGTCTACAAAACACCACAGTCACCAGGTCCAGGTGTGGTTCATGTGGGAACGAGAATCACCAGGTCCAGGTGAGACCCAGGTGGGGACCACAGTCACCAGGTCCAGATTGAGGCCTAGGTGGGGGGACCAGAGTCATCAGGACCAGTTGAGGCCAAAGTGTGGAGTAAAGTTATCATGTCCAGGTGAGGCCCAGGTGGGGAACAGAGTAACCATGTCCCATTGATGCCAGGTGGGAAAAGAGTCACAAGGTCCAGACGAGGCCTAAGTGAGGTGTAGATTCACCAGGTCCTGTTTAGGCCCAGTTGAGGACCAGAGTCCCCAGCTCCGGGTGAGTCCCAGAGGTCGACCAGAGTCACCCGGTTCTCGTGATATCCAGGTGGGGACCAGAGTCAGCACGTCAGGGTGAGTCCCAAGGTCGGACGAGAATCACTAGGTCCAGGTGAGGCCCCGAGGTGAAGACCAGAGTTACCAGGTACACGTGAGGCCCCGGTGGGGATCAGAGGCAACAGTTCCATGTGAGGCCGGCTTGGGGACCATGGTCAACAAGTCTACTTGAGGCCCAGATGTGGAACACAGTAAGCAGGTACAGGTGAGTACGCGGTTGACATGAGTCACCACGTCCAGGTGAGGCCCAGGTGGGGACCAGGATCACAAGATACAGGGTAGGCCCTTGAAAGTACCAGAGTGAACAGTTCGAGATCAGCGCAGGTGGCAACCAGGGTCAGCAGGTCCAAGTCAGGCCAAAGTGGGGTTCACAGTCACTAGGGTACGGTGAGACCCAGAGGTAGATCAGAATCACCTGGTCCAGGTGAGGTCCAGTTGTGGAACACAGTCACCGGGTCCCAATTTTGCCCAGTTGAGGACCATGGTCAACAGGGCCAGGTGAGTCCCAGAAGGAACCGGAGTCCCCAAAGCGGGTGAAGCCCAGGTGGGGACCACAGTCACCAGATCCAGGGTAGTCTCAGGTGCAGACCAGAATGACCAGGTCCACTTGAGGTGCAGGTGGCAACCACACTCACCAGGGCCCTGTGAGGCCCTGGTGGGGACCAGAGTCACGAGGTACATGAGAAGCTAGAAACACTGCAGCCACCAGGTCCACATGATGTCCATGTGGGAACGAGAATCACCAGTTACAGGGGAGGACCAGTTGTGGATCCGACTCAGCATGTCCAGGTGAGACCCAGGTGGGAACCAGTGTCACCATGTCCAGGTGTGGCCCAGGTGAAGACCAGAGTTAATAGGTCCGGCTAGGTCACTGTTAGTGAACAGTGTAACCGTATCCTGATGCTACCAAGATGGGTATCAGAGACACCAGGTCCTGGTGAGGCCCACTTGGGACCAGAGACATGAGGTCCAGGTGAGGTCCCGATGGGAACCACAGTCACCAGGTCAGGTGAGGCCATGCTTAGGATAAGAGTCATCAGTAACCGGTGAACCCAAGGTGGATCCAGAGTCACCTGGTAAAGAAGAGGCCAAATCAGGACCAGAGTTACCAGGATCAGGTCAGTCCCAGTGGGGAATACAGTATCCATGTCCCGATGATGCCCAGGTAGAACCAGAGTCACCAGGTCCAAATGAAGCACAGTTGGGGAGAATATTCCCTAGGTCCCGGTGAGGCCCAGGTGAGAACCAGAGTCACCAGGTCTAGTTGAGGCCTAGAGGGGTACGAGATTCACCTGGTCTAGGTGACATCCACATGGGGACCAGAGTTACCACGTCAGGGTGAGGCCCAGAGTGGATCCAGAGTCATCATGTCCAGGTGAGGCTCAGGTGTGGTACAGAGTATCCTGTTCATAGTGGTCCACAGGGGAGGACCAGAGTCAGGAGATTGAGCTAGGCCCAGTTAGGATGAGAGTCATCAGTTCCAGGTGAGGCTAAGAAGGAGTCCACAGCAAGCAGGTCCAGGTGGGGAACAAAGTCACCAGGACCGGGGGAGGCCCAGATGGGGACCAGATTCACCCGGTCCAGGTGATTCCCAGGTGGGGACCAGAGTCAGTAGGTCCAGATGAGGCCCAGGTGAGGACCAGAGTCACCAGGTCCAGGAGAGGTTCAGGTATGGACCAGAGTCACCAGTTCCAGGTGAAATCCAGGTGGGGACCAGAGTCACCAGATCCAGGTGAAGCCCAGGTGGGGACCAGAGTCACTAGGTCCAGATGAGGCCCAGGTGAGGACCAGAGTCACCAGATCTGGGAGAGGCCCAGTTGTGATCAGAGTTACCACTTCCAGGTGAGGCCAAGAAGGTGTCCACAGCAATCAGGTCCACGTGGGGAACAAAGTCACCAGGACTAGGTGATGCCCAGGTGGTGACCAGATTTACCAGTTCCGGGTGAGGACTAGGTAATAGGATCAGAGTCACCAGTTCAAGGTGAGGGCAAGAAAGAGTCCAGAGCAATCAGGTCCAGTTGGGGAACATAGTCACCAGGACTGGGTTAGGCCCAGATGGACCCAGATTCACCAGGTCCAGGTGAGGCCCATGTTGTGACCAGATTCCCCGGGTCTGGGAGAAGTCCAGGTAAGGGCCAGATTCACCAGGTCCAAGAGGCCCATGTGGGGACCTGAGTCACCAGGTATGGGTGAGGCCCAGGTGGCATCAACTAATCAAGTCCAGGTGAGGCCAACCTGCAGGCCAGAGTCACCAGGCCCAGGGGAGGCCCAAGGGGTGACCAGAGTCACCAGGTAAGGGTGAGGTTAAGAGGGGGACCAGAGTAACCAGTTTAGTTTGAGGCCCAGAATGGGACCAGCGGTTCCTGGTAAAAGTGAGGCCCAGGTGTGGAATAGAGTATCCAGGTCCCAATGATGCCTGAGTGAGGACCAGAGTCACTAAGGCCATGCAGGCCCAGATGGGGAACAGAATCACTAGGTTCTGGTGAGGCATAGAATAAGACCACATTCAGCAGTATCAGGTGAGCCCCTAGTGGGAACCAGAGCCACTCTTTCCAGCTGAGTCCCAGGTGAATGTGAGGTCCACGTGAGGACCAGATTCATCAGGTCGAATTGAGGAATAGCTAGGGACAAGAGTCACCAGGTCTGGGTGCGTAATAGGTGGGGCAAGATTCAGCAGTTCTGAGTTAGGTCAAAGTGGGCAAGAGAGACACCAAGTCCAGGAGAGGTCCAGATTGGGACCAGAGTCACCAGATCCAGGTGAAGTCCAGATGGGGACCAGAGTCTCCAGATCCAGGTGAAGCCCAGGTGGGGACCAGAGTCTCTAGGTCCAGATGAGGCCCAGGTGAGGACCAGAGTTACAAGGTACACGTGAGGCCCGGTGGGGATCAGAGGCAACAGTCCATGTGAGGCCGGCTAGGGGACCATGGTCAACAGGTCTACTTGAGGCCCAGGTGTGGAACACAGTAAGCAGGTCCAGGTGAGTCCCCATGGTGACAAGAGTCACCACGTCCAGGTGAGGCCCAGGTTCGGACCAGGATCACCAGGTACAGGGGAGGCCCTTGAAAGATCCAGAGTCAACAGTTCGAGTTCAGGCGCAGGTTTCAACCAGGGCCAGCAGGTCTAAGTCAGGGGAAAGTGGGGTTCACAGTCACTAGGGAATGGTGAGACCCAGAGGGGCACCAGAGTCACGTGGTCCAGGTGAGGTCCAGTTGTGGAACACAGTCACCGCGTCCCAATTTTGCCCAGTTGAGGACCATGGTCAACAGGGCCTGGTGAGCCTCACATGGGGACGAGAGTCCCCAAATCCAGGTGAAGCCCAGGTGGGGACCACAGTCACCAGATCCAGGGTACTCTCAGGTGCAGACCAGAATCACCAGGTCCAGGTGAGGTGCAGGTGGCAACCACACTCACCAGGTCCCGGTGAGGCCCTGGTGGGGACCAGTGTCACAAGGTACATGACAAACTAGAAACACCCGCAGCCACCAGGTCCACATGATGTCCATGTGGGAACGAGAATCAACAGTTATAGGTTAGGACCAGGTGGGTATCTGACTCACCATTTCCAGGTGAGACCCAGGTGGGAACGAGTGTCACCATGTCCAGGTGTGGCCCAGGTGAAGACCAGAGTTAATAGGTCCGGCTGGGTCACTGTTAGTGAACAGTGTAACCATATCCTGATGCTACCCAGGTGTGTACCAGAGACACCAGGTCCTGGTGAGGCCCAGGTGGGACCAGAGACATGAGTCCAGGTGAGGTCCCGATGGGAACCACAGTCACCAGGTCAGGAGAGGCCATGCTTTGGATCAGAGTCAGTTACAGGTGAGGCCCAGGTGGAGCCAGAGTCACCTGGTACAGAAGAGGCCAAAGTAAGGACCAGAGTTACCAGGATCAGGTCAGTCCCAGTGGGAAACAGAGTAACCATGTCCCGATGATGCCCAGGTAGACCCAGCGTCACCAGGTCAGATGAGGCGCAGGTGGGGAGCATATTCACTAGGTCTCGGTGACACCCAGTTGAGGACCAGTGTCACCAGGTCTATTTGAGCCCTAGAGGGGTACCAGATTCACCTAGTCTAGGTGACATCCAGATGGGGACCAGAGTCACCATGTCAGGGTGAGGCCCAGAGGGGATCCAGAGTCATCATGTCCAGGTGAGGCTCAGGTGTGGAACAGAGTATCCAGGTCATAATGGTCCACAGGTGAGGACCAGAGTCACCAGATCTGGGTGAGGCCCAGGTTGGATCAGAGTCACCACTTCCAGTTGAGGCCAAGAAGGAGTCCACAGCAATCAGATCCAGAGGGGAACAAAGTCACCAGGACTGGGTGAGGCCCAGATGGGGACCAGATTCACCAGGTCCAGGTGATTCCCATGTGGTGATCAGGGTTACCAGGTGCGGGTGAGGACCAGGTAAGGACGAGATTCACCAGGTCATACTGGGCCCACGGGGACCTGTGTCACCATGTATGGGTGAGGCCCAGGTGCCAACCCCACTCACCAGGTCCAGGTGAGGCCAACCTGCAGGCCATGTAGAGGAACCATGTCCCGATGATGCCCAGGTAGGGACCAGAGTTACCAGGTCCAGGTGAGGCCAACCTGAAGGCCATGCAGCTGAACCATGTCCCGATGATGCCCAGGAAGTGACCAGAGTCACCAGATCCAAATGAGGCCCAGTTGGAGCATATTCACTAGGTCCAGGTGAGGCCCAGTTGAGGTCCAGAGTCACCAGATCTGGTTGAGTATTAGAGGGGTACAAGAATCACCTGGTCCAGTTGACATCCAGATGGGGACAAGGTCACCAGGTCAGGGTGAGGCCCAGAGAGGTTCCAGAGTCATCATGTCCAGGTGAGGCTCAGGTGTGGAACAGAGTCACCAGGTACCAATGAAGCCCAGGTGAGGACCAGAGTCACAAGGTCTTGGTGACGCTCAGATAGGATCAGAGTCACCAGTTCCAGGTGAGGCCAAGAGAGAGTCCACAGCAATCAGGTCCAGGTGGGGAACAAAGCACCAGGACTGGGTGAGGCCCAGATGGGGACCAGATTCACCAGGTCCAGGTGAGGCGAAGTGGTGACCAGAGTCCCCGGGTCTGGGAGAGGACCAGGTAAGGACGAGATTCACCAGGTCCAAGAGGCCCACGTGTGAAACTGAGTCACCAGGTATGGGTGAGGCCCAGGTGGCAACCCCACTCACCAAGTCCAGGTGAGGCCAACTTGCAGGCCAGAGTCACCAGATCCAGGTGAGGCCCTAGTGGGGACCGGAGTCACCAGGTAAATGTGAGTCTACAAGAAAACCACATCACCAGGTCCAGGTGTGGTTCATGTGGGAACGAGAGTCACCAGGTCCAGGTGAGACCCAGGTGGGGACCATAGTCACCAGGTCCAGATTGAGGCCTAGGTGGGGGGAACAAATTGATCAGGACAAGTTGAGGCCAAAGTGTGGAGCAAAGTTATCATGTCCAGGTGATGTCTAGGTGGGGAACAGAGTAACCATGTCCCATTGATGCCAGGTGGGAAAAGAGTCACAAGGTACAGATGAGGCCTAAGTGAGGACTAGATTCACCAGGTCCTGTTGAGGCCCAGTTGAGCACCAGTGTCCCCAGCTCCGGGTGAGTCCCAGAGGGGGACCAGAGTCACCCGGTTCTGGTGATATCCAGGTGGGGATAAGACTCACCACGTCAGCGTGAGGCCCAGAGGGGGACGAGAATCACTAGTTTCAGGTGAGGCCCCGATGTGGAACTGAGAAAAAAGTCCCATAATGCCCAAATGAGGACCTGAGTCACCAGGTACAGGTGAGGCCAAACTGAGGACCAGAGTCACCAGATCCAGGTGAAGCCAAGGTGGGGACCAGAATCACTAGGTCCAGATGAGGCCCAAGTGAGGACCAGTTTACCAGGTACACGTGAAGCCCCGGTGGGAATCAGAGGCAACAGGTCCATATGAGGCCGGCTTCGGTACCATGGTCAACAGGTCTAATTGAGGCCCAGGTGTGGAACACAGTAACCAGGTCCAGGTGAGTCCCGGTGGTGACAAGAGTCACCACGTCCAGGTGAGTCACAGGGGGGGACCAGGATCACCATGTACAGGGGAAGCCCTTGAATGAACCAGTCAACAGTTCGAGGTCAGGCGCAGGTGTCAACCAGGGTCAGCAGGTCCAAGTCAGGCCAAAGTGGGGTTCACAGTCACTAGGGCACGGTGAGACCCAGAGGGGGACCAGAGTCACCTGGTCCAAGTGAGGTCCAGGGGTGGAACACAGTCACCGGGTCCCAATTTTGCCAGTTGAGGACAATGGTTGACAAGGCCAGGTGAGGCCCAGATTGGGGATCTTCAATCTGGATCAGAGTCACCAGTTCCAGTTGAGGCTAAGAAGAAGTCCACAGCAATCAGTCCAGATTGACGCCTAGGTCGGGTGACCAGAGTCATCAGGACCAGTTGAGGCCAAAGTGTGGAGCAAAGTTCTCATGTCCTGGTGAGGCCCAGGTGGGGAACAGACTAATCATGTCCCATTGATGCCAGGTGGGAAAAGAGTCACAAGGTCCAGACGAGGCCTAAGTGAGGAGTAGATTCACCAGGTCGTGTTGAGGCCCAGTTGAGGACCAGTGTCCCCAGCTCCGGGTGAGTCCCAAGGTGGACCAGCGTCACCCGGTTCTGGTGATATCCAGGTGGGGACCAGAGTCACCACGTCAGGGTGAGGACCATAATGGGACGAGAATCACTAGGTCCAGGTGAGGCCCCGATGTGGAACTGAGACACCAGGTCCCATGATGCCCGTATGAGGACCTGAGTCACCAGGTCCAGGTGAGGTCCTTGTGGGAACCAGTCACTTCGTCCAGGTGAGGCCCAGGTGGGACCACAGTCACCAGGTCAAGGTTTGGCCCAGGTATTTAAGAGAGTATCCAGGTCCCAATGATGCCCAGGTAGGACCAGAGTCAACAGGCCCAGGAGAGGCCCAAATATAGATCACAGTCATTGTGTTCCAGGTGAGGCCAGATGGAGACCACAGGAACCAGGTCCAGGAGAGCCCCATGTGGGAACCAGAGCCACCAGATCCAATTGAGGTCCAGGTGGGACCACAGTCACAAGGTCCAGGTGAGGCGCAGGTGGCAAGAGGATTCACCAAGTACACGTGGGGTCCAGGTGACGACCAGTCAGCAGATCCAGGTGCGGACCAGCTAAGGACCAGATTCACCAGGCCCAAGTGAAGCCCAAGGGGTGACCAGAGTCACCAGGTAAGGGTGAGGACCAGAGCGGGAACCAGAGTAACCAGTTTAGTTTGGACCAGAATGGGACCAGAGGTCCCTGGACAAAGTGAGGCCCAGTGTGTAATAGAGTATCCAGGTACCAATGACTGGGTGAGGACAGAGTCACTAGGGCCATGCAGGCCCAGATGGGGAACAGAATCACTAGGTCCTGGTGAGGCATAGAATAAGACCACAGTCACAATCAGGTGAGCCCCTTGTGGGAACCAGACACTCTATCCAGGTGAGTCCCAGGTCCATGTGAGGCCCACGTGAGGACCAGATTCATCAGGTCGAATTGAGGCATAGCTGGGGACAAGAGTCACCAGGTCTGGATGCGGCCTAGGTGGGTCAAGATTCAGCAGTTCTGAGTTAGGTCAAAGTGGGGACGAGAGACACCAGGTCCTGGTGAGGCCAAACTGAGGACCAGAGTCACCAGATCCAGGTGAGGTCCAGGTGGGAGAGTCACCAGATCCAGGAGCACAGGTGGGGACCAGAGTCACCAGATCCAGGTGAAGGGCCAGTTACCAGGTACACGTGAGGCCCCGGTGGGGATCAGAGGCAACAGGTCCATGTGAGGCCGGCTTGGGGACCATGGTCAACAGGTCTACTTGAGGCCCAGGTGTGGAACACAGTAAATCCAGGTGAGTCCCTGGTGACAAGGTCACCACGTCCAGGTGAGGCCCAGTTGGGACCAGGATCACCAGGTACAGGGGAGGCCCTTGAAAGAACCAGAGTCAACAGTTCGAGGTCAGGCGCAGGTTTCAACCAGGGTCAGCAGGTCCAAGTCAGGCCAAAGTGGGGTTCACAGCTAGGGCATGGTGAGACCCAGAGGGGACCAGAGTCACGTGGTCCAGGTGAGGTTCAGTTGTGGAACACAGTCACCGTCCCAATTTTGCCCAGTTGAGGACCATGGTCAAAAGGGCCAGGTGAGAAGATGGGGACCGGTGTCCCCAAATCCAGGTGAAGCCCAGGTGGGGACACAGTCACCAGATCCAGGGTAGTCTCAGGTGCAGACCAGAATCAGCAGGTCCAGGTGAGGTGCAGTTGGCAACCACTCTCACCAGGTCCCGGTGAGGCCCTGGTGGGGACCAGAGTCACGAGGTACATGACAAACTAGAAACACTGCAGCCACCAGGTCCACATGATGTCCATGTGGGAACGAGAATCACCAGTTATAGGTTAGGACCAGGTGGGGATCTGACTCACAATTTCCAGGTGAGAACAGGTGGGAACGAGTGTCACCATGTCAGGAGTGGCCCAGGTGAAGACCAGAGTTGATAGGTCCGGCTGGGTCACTGTTAGTGTACAGTGTAACCATATCCTGATGCTACCCAGGTGGGTACCAGAGACACCAGGTCCTGGTGAGGCCCAGGTGGGACCAGAGATGAGGTCCAGGTGAGGTCCCGATGGGAACCACAGTCACCAGGTCAGGTGAGGCCATGCTTAGGATCAGAGTCACCAGTTACAGGTGGCCCAGGTGGAGCCAGAGTCACTGGTACAGAAGAGGCCAAAGTCAGGACCAGAGTTACCAGGATCAGGTCAGTCGAGTGTGGAATAGAGTACCCATGTCCGATGATGCCCAGGTAGACCAGAGTCACAGGTCCATGGGGCAGGTGGGGAGCATATCACTAGGTTCCAGTGAGGCCCAGTGAGGACCAGGTCACCAGATCTGGTTGAGGCCTAGAGGGACAGATTCACCTGGTCTAGGTGACATCCAGATGGGGACCAGAGTCACCATGTCAGGGTGAGGCCCAGAAGGTTCCAGAGTCATCATGTCCAGGTGAGGCTCAGGTGTGGAACAGTACCAGGTACCAATGATGCCCAGGTGAGGACCAGTCACCAGATCTGGGTGACCACAGTAGGATCAGAGTCACCAGTTCCAGTGAGGCCAAGAAAGGGTCCACAGCAATCAGGTCCAGGTGGGGAACAAAGCCCAGGACTGGGTGAGGCCCAGATGGGGACCAGATTCACCAGGTCCGGTGATTCCCAGGTGGTGAACAGAGTTACGAGTTCCGGGTGAGGACCAGGGAAGGACCAGATTCACCAGGTCCAAGTGAGGCCCACGTGGGGACCTGTGTCACCAGGCATGTGTGAGGCCCAAGTGACAACCCCTCTCACCAGGTCCAGGTGAGGCCAACCTGCAGGCCATGCAGAGGAACCAGGTCCTGATGATGCCGAGGTAGGGACTAGAGTTCTCAGGTCCAGGTGAGTCAACCTGCAGGCCTTGCATGGAACATGTCCCGATGATGCCCAGGTAGGAACCAGAGTTACCAGGTTCAGGTGAGCCCAACCTGCAGGCCATGCAAGGGAACCATGTCCCGATGATGCCCAGGTAGGGATCAGAGTCACCAGGTCCAAATGAGGCCCAGATGGAGCATATTCACTAGGTGCAGGTGAGGCCCAGTTGAGGATCACAGTCACCAGATATGGTTAAGTCCTAGAGGGGTACCAGAATCACCTGGACCAGGTGACATCCAGATGGGGACCAGAGTCACCAGGTCAGGGTGAGGCCCAGAGAGGTTCCAGAGTCATCATATCCAGGTGAGACTCAGGTGAGGAACAGAGTCACCAGGTACCAATGATGCCCAGGTGAGGACCAGACTCACAAGATCTTGGTGACGTGCAGATACGAACAGAGTGACCAGTTCCAGGTGAGGCCAAGAAGGAGACCACAACAATCAGGTCCAGGTGGCGAACAAAGTCACCAGGAATGGGTGAGGCCCAGATGGGGACCAGATTCACCAGGTCCAGGTGAGGCCCAGGTGGTGAGCAGAGTCCCCGGGTGAGAGGACCAGGTAAGGACCAGATTAACAGATCAAAGAGGCCCACGTGGGGACCTGAGTCACCAGGATTGGGTGAGGCCTAGAGGGTACCAGATTCACCTGGTCTAGGTGACATCCAGATGGGGACGATCGTAACCATGTCAGGGGAGGCCCAGAGGGGATCCAGAGTCATCATGTCCAGGTGAGGCTCAGGTGTGGAACAGAGTATCCAGATCATAATGGTCCACAGGTGAGGACCAGAGTCACCATATCTCGGAGAGGCCCAGTTAGGATCAGAGTTACCACTTCCAGGTGAGGCCAAGAGGGTGTCCACAGCAATCAGGTCCAGGTGGGGAACAAAGTCACCAGGACTAGGTGATGCCGAGGTGGTGACCAGATTTACCAGTTCCGGGTGAGGACTAGGTAAGGACCACATTCACCAGGTCCTAGTGAGGCCCACGTGGGGACCTGTGTCACCAGGCATGGGTAAGACGCAGGTGGGAACCCCACTCACCAGGTCAAGATAAGGCCAACCTGCAGGCCAAGCAGAGGAACCAGGTCCCAATGATGCCCAGGTAGGGACCAGAGTTACCAGGTCCAGGTGAGGCCAACCAGCAGGCCATGCAGTGGAACCATTTCCCGATGATGCCCAGTGAGTGACAAGAGTCACCAGGTCCAAATGAGGCCCAGATGGGCATATTCACTAGGTCCAGGTGTGGCCCAGTTGAGGACAAGAGTCACCAGATCTGGTTGAGGACTAGAGGGGTACCAGAATCACCTGGTGCAGGTGACATCCAGATGGGGACCAGATCACCAGGTTTGGGTGAGGCCCAGGTGGCAACCCCACTCACCAGGTCCTGGTGAGACCAACCTGCAGGCCAAAGTCACCAGATCCAGGTGAGGCACTAGTGGGGACCGGAGTCACCAGGTAAATGTGAGTCTACAAGTACACCACAGTCACCAGGTCCAGGTGTGGTTCATGTGGGAACGAGAGTCACCAGGTCCAGGTGAGACCCACGTGGGGACGACAGTCTCCAGGTCCAGATTGAGGCCTCAGATGGGGCCAGGGTCATCGGGACCAGTTGAGGTCAAAGTGCGGAGCAAAGTTATCTCGTCCATGTGAGGCCCAGGTGCGGAACAGAGTAACCATGTCCCATTGTTGCCAGGTGGGAAAAGAGTCACAAGGTCCAGACGAGGCCTAAGTGAGGAGTAGATTCACCAGATCCTGTTGAGGCCGAGTTGAAGACCAGTGACCCAGCTCCGGGTGAGTCCCGAGGGGGACCAGAGTCACCCGGTTCTGGTGATATCCGGGGGGGGATTAGAGTCAGCACGTCAGGGTGAGGCCCAGAGAGGGACGAGAATCACTAGGTCCAGGTGAGGCCCCGATGTGGAACTGAGAAACCAGGTCCCATGATGTCCATATGAGGACCTGAGTCACCAGGTCCAGTTGAGGTCCCTGGGGAAGCAGTCACCTCGTCCAGGTGAGGCCTAGGTGGGACCACAGTCACTAGGTCCAGGTGAGGCCCAGGTATATGAAGAGTATCCAGGTCCAAATGATGCCTAGGTAAGGACCAGAGTCAACAGGTCCATGAGAGGTCCAAATATGGATCAGAGTCATTGTGTTCCAGGTGAGGCCAGATGGAGACCACAGGAACCAGGTCCAGGAGAGCCCCATATGGGAACCAGAGCCACCAGATCCAGGTGAGGTCCAGGTGGGACCACAGACACAATGTCCATGTAAGGTGCAGGTGGCAACAGGATTCACCAAGGCCAGGTGAGACCCAGGTGGCGACCAGTCACCAATTCCAGGTGTGGACCAGCTAAGGACCAGATTCACCAGGCCCAATTGAAGCCCAAGGGGTGACCAGAGTCACCAGGTAAGGGTGAGGCCCAGAGGGGAACCAGAGTAACCAGTTTAGTTTGAGGCCCAGAATGGGACCAGAGGTCCCTGGTCAATGTGAGGCCCAGGTGTGGAATAGAGTATCCACTTCCCAATGATTCCTGGGTGAGGACAGAGTCACTAGGGCCATGCAGGCCCAGATGGGGAACAGAATCACTAGGTCCTGGTGAGGCATAGAATAAGACCACAGTCACCAGTATCAGTTGAGCCCCTTGTGGGAACCAGAGCCACTGTATCCAGCTGAGTCCCAGGTCCATGTGAGGCCCGCGGAGATCAGATTCATCAAGTCGAATTGAGGCATAGCTGGTGACAAGAGTCACCAGGTCTGGGTGCGGCCTAGGTGGGGCAAGATTCAGCAGTTCTGAGTTAGGTCCAAGTGGGGACGAGAGACACCAGGTCCAGGTGAGGCCAAACTGAGGACCAGAGTCACCAGATCCAGGTAGGTCCATGTTGGAAAGAGAGTCACCAGGTGCAGGAGAGGTCCAGGGGGGACCAGAGTCACCAGATCCAGGTGAGGTACAGTTGGGGACCAGAGTCACCAGATCCAGGTGAAGCCCAGGTGGGGACCAGAGTCACTAGGTCCAGATGAGGCCCAGATGAGGGCCAGAGTTACCAGGTACACGTGAGGCCCCGGTGGGGATCTGAGGCAACATGTCATGTGAGTCCGGCTTGGGGACCATGGTCAACAAGTCTACTTGAGGCCCAGATGTGGAACACAGTAAGCAGGTCCAGGTGAGTACGCGGTTGTGACATGAGTCACCACGTCCAGGTGAGGCGCAGTGGGGACCAGGATCACCAGGTACAGTGGAGGCCCTTGAAAGTACCAGAGTCAACAGTTTGAGGTCAGGCGCAGGTGGCAACCAGGGTCAGCAGGTCCAAGTCAGGGCAAACTTGGTTCACAGTCACAGGCGTCGTGAGACCCAGAGGGGAGACCAGAATCACCTGGTCCAGGTGAGGTCCAGTTGTGGAATACAGTCACCGGGTCCCAATTTTGCCCAGTTGAGGACCATGGTCAACAGGGCCAGGTAGGCCCAGATGGATAGCGGAGTCCCCAAAACAGGTGAAGCCCAGGTGGGGACCACAGTCACCAGATCCAGGGTAGTCTCAGGTGCAGACCAGAATGACCAGGTCCACTTGAGGTGCAGGTGGCAACCACACTCACCAGGTCCCGGTGAGGCCCTGGTGGGGACCAGAGTCACGAGGTACATGAGAAGCTAGAAACACTGCAGCCACCAGGTCCACATGATGTCCACGTGGGAACGAGAATCACCAGTTACAGGGGAGGACCAGTTTGGATGCGACTCACCATGTCCAGGTGAGACCAGGTGGAACCATGTCAACATGTCCAGGTGTGGCCCAGGTGAAGACCAGAGTTAATAGGTCCTGCTGGGTCACTGTTAGTGAACAGTGTAACCGTATCCTGATGCTACCAAGGTGGGTACCAGAGACACCAGGTCCTGGTGAGGCCCATTTGGGACGAGAGACATGAGATCCACGGGAGGTCCCGATGTGAACCACAGTCACCAGGTCAGGTGAAGCCATGCTTAGGATCAGAGTCACCAGTTACCGGTGAACCCAAGGTGGATCCAGAGTCACTGGTACAGAAGAGGACAAAGTCAGGACCAGAGTTGACATGATCAGGTCAGTCCCAGTGGGGAATACTGTAACCATTTCCCGAGGATGCCCAGGTAAAACCAGAGTCCCAGCCAGATGCGTCGCAGGTGGGAGCATGTTCTCTAGGTCCCGGTGAGGCCACTTGGGGCCCAGAGTCACCAGGTCAAGTTGAGGCCTAGAGGGTTACAAGGTTCACCTGGTCTAGGTGAAATCCAGATGGGGACCAGAGTCACCATGTCAGGCTGAGGCCCAGAGGGGATCCAGAGTCATCATGTCCAGGTGAGGCTCACGTGGAACAGAGAATCCAGTTCATAATGATACACAGGTGAGGACCAGAGTCACTAGATGAGGGTGAGGCCCAGTTAGTATCAGAGTCACCAGTTCCAGGTGAGGCCAAGAAGGAGTCCACAGCAATCAGGTCCAGTTGGGGAACAAAGTCACCAGGAACGGATGACCCAGATGGGGACCAGATTCACCAGGACCAGGTGATTCCCAGGTGGTGACCTGAGTTAACAGTTCCGGGTGAGGACCAGGTAAAGTCCAGATTCACCAGGTCCAAGTGAGGCCCACGTGGGGACCTGTGTCACCAGGCATGGGCGAGGCCCATGTGGCAACCCCACTCACCAGGTCCAGGTGAGGCGAACTGCAGGCCATGCAGTGGAACCATGTCTCGATGATGCCCAGGTAAGGACGAGATTACAGGTCCAGGTGAGGCCAACCTGCAGGCCATGCAGTGAAACCATGTCCCGATGATGCGGAGGTTGGGATCAGAATCACCAGGTCCAATGAGACCCAGATGGAGCATATTTACTAGGTCCAGGTGAGGTGCAGTGGAGTACCAGAGTCCCAAGACCTGGTTGAGGCCTAGAGGGTACCAGAATCACCTGGTCCAGGTGACATCCAGATGGGGACCAGAGTCACCAGGTCAGGATGAGGCCCAGAGAGGTTCCAGAGTCAACATGTCCAGGTGAGGCTCAGGTGTGGAACAGAGTCACCAGGTACCAATGATGCCCAGGTGAGGACCAGAGTCACCAGGTCTGGGTAATGCGCAGATAGGATCAGAGTCACCAGTTCAGGTGAGGCCAAGAAATTGTCCACAATCATCCAGGTGGGGAACAAATCACCAGGATGGGTGAGGCCCAGATGGGGACCAGATCACCAGGTCCAGGTGAGGCCCAGGTGGTGACCAGAGTCATCGGGTCTGGGAGAGGACCAGGTAAGGACCAGATTCACCAGGTCCAAGAGGCTCACGTAGGGACCTGAGTCACCAGGTATGGGTGAGGCCCTAGTGGCAACCCACTCACCAGGTCCAGGTGAGGCCAACCTGCAGGCCAGAGTCACCAGATCCAGGGGAGGCCCTAGTGGGGACCGGAGTCACCAGGTAAATATGAGTCTACAAGAACACCATAGCACCAGGTCCAGGTGTGGTTCATGTGGGAACGAGAGACACCAGGTCCCAGGTAGACCCAGGTGGGGACCATAGTCACCAGGTCCAGATTGAGGACTAGGTAGGGGGACCAGAGTCATCAGGACTTTGAGGCCAAAGTGTGGAGCAAAGTTATCATGTCCATGTGAGACCCAGGTGGGAAACAGAGTAACCATGTCCCATTGATGCCAGGTGGGAAAGAGTCACAAGGTCCAGACGAGGCCTAAGTGAGGAGTAGATTCACCAGGTCATGTTGAGGCCCAGCTGAGGACAAGTGTCGCCAGCCCCGGGTGAGTCCCAGAGGGGGACCAGAGTCACCCGGTCCTGGTGATATCCAGGTGGGGACCAGAGTCACCACGTCAGGGTGAGGCCCAGAGGGGACGAGAATCACTAGGTCCAGGTGAGGCCCCGATGTGGAACTGAGAAACCAGGTCCCATGATGCCCATATGAGGACCTGAGTCACCAGGTCCAGGTGAGGTCTCTGTGGGAACCAGTCACCTCGTCCAGGTGAGGCCCAGGTGGGACCACAGTCACCAGGTCCAGGTGAGGCCCAGGTATATAAGAGAGTATCCAGATCCCAATGATGCCCAGGTAAGGACCAGAGTCAACAGGTCCAGGAGAGGCCCAAATATGGTTCAGAGTCATTGTGTTCCAGGTGAGGCCAGATGGAGACCACAGGAACCAGGTCCAGGAGAGCCCCATATGGGAACCAGAGCCACCAGATCCAGGTGATGTCTGGGTGGGACCACAGTCACTAGGTCCAGGAGGCGCAGGTGGCAACAGGTTTCACCAAATCCAGGTGAGGCCCAGGTAGCGACCGGTCACCAGATCCAGGGGCGGAACAGCTAAGGACCAGATTCACCAGGCCCAAGTGAAGCCCAAGGGGTGACCAGAGTCACCAGGTAGGGGTGACGCCCAGAGGGGGAACCAGAATAACCAGTATAGTTTGAGGCTCAGAATGTGACCCTAGGTCCCTGGTGAAAGTGAGGCGCAGATGTGGAATAGAGTATCCAGATCCCAATGATGCCTGTGTGAGGAAAAGAGTTACTAGGGCCATGCAGGACCAGATGGGGAACAGAATCACTAGGTCCTGGTGAGGCATAGAATAAGACCACAGTCAGCAGTATCAGGTAAGCCCCTTGTGGGAACCAGAGCCACTCTATCCAGCTGAGTCCCAGGTCCATGGAGGCCCACGTGAGGACCAGATTCATCAGGTCGAATTGAGGCATAGCTGGGGACAAGAGTCACCATGTCTGTGTGCGGCCTAGGTGGGGCAAGATCAGCAGTTCTGAGTTAGGTCAAAGTGGGGACGAGAGACACCAGGTCCAGGTGAGGCCAAACTGAGGACCATAGTCACCAGATCCAAGTGAGGTCCATGTTGGAAAGTGAGTCACCAGGTCCAGGAGAGGTTCAGGTATGGACCAGAGTCACCAGTTCCAGTGAAATCCAGGTGGGGACCAGAGTCACCAGATCCAGTTGAAGCCCAGGTGGGGTCGAGAGTCACTAGGTCCAGATGAGGCCCAGGTGAGGACCAGAGTCACCAGATCTGAGAGAGGCCCAGTTGGGATCAGAGTTACCACTTCCAGGTAATGCCAAGAAGGTGTCCACAGCAATCAGGTCAGGTGGGGAACAAAGTCACCAGGACTAGGTGATGCCCAGGTGGTGACCAGATTTACCAGTTCCGGGTGAGGACTAGGTAAGGACCACATTCACCAGGTCCAAGTGAGGCCCACGTGGGGACCTGTGTCACCAGGCATGGGTAAGATCCAGGTGGGAACCCCACTCACCAGGTCAAGATGTCCCGATGATGCCCAGGTAGGGACCAGAGTTACCAGGTCCAGGTGAGGCAAACCAGCAGGCCATGCAGTGGAACCATTTCCAGATGATGCCCAGTGAGTGACCAGAGTCACCAGGTCCAAATGAGGCCCAGATGGAGCATATTCACTAGGTCCAGGTGAGGCCCACTTGAGGACAAGAGTCACCAGATCTGAGGCCTAGAGGGGTTCCAGAATCACCTGGTCCAGGTGACATCCAGATGGGGACCAGATCACCAGGTCAGGGTGAGGCCCAGAGAGGTCCCAGAGACATCATGTCCAGGTGAGGCTCAGGTGTGGAACAGAGTAACCAGGTACCAATGATGCCCAGGTGAGGACGAGAGTCACCAGGTCTGGGTGACGCACAGATCGGATCAGAGTCACCAGTTCAAGGTGAGGGCAAGAAAGAGTCCAGAGCAATCAGGTCCAGTTGGGGAACATAGTCACCAGGACTGGGTTAGGCCCAGATGGGGACCAGATTCACCAGGTCCAGGTGAGGCCCATGTTGTGACCAGATTCCCCGGGTCTGGGAGAAGTCCAGGTAAGGGCCAGATTCACCAGGTCCAAGAGGCCCATGTGGGGACCTGAGTCACCAGGTATGGGTGAGGCCCAGGTGGCATCCCACTAATCAAGTCCAGGTGAGGCCAACCTGCAGGCCAGAGTCACCAGGCCCAGGGGAGGCCCAAGGGGTGACCAGAGTCACCAGGTAAGGGTGAGGTTAAGAGGGGGAACCAGAGTAACCAGTTTAGTTTGAGGCCCAGAATGGGACCAGCGGTTCCTGGTAAAAGTGAGGCCCAGGTGTGGAATAGAGTATCCAGGTCCCAATGATGCCTGAGTGAGGACCAGAGTCACTAAGGCCATGCAGGCCCAGATGGGGAACAGAATCACTAGTTTCTGGTGAGGCATAGAATAAGACCACATTCAGCAGTATCAGGTGAGCCCCTAGTGGGAACCAGAGCCACTCTTTCCAGCTGAGTCCCCAGGTAAATGTTGAGGTCCACACGTGAGGACCAGATTCATCAGGTCGAATTGAGGAATAGCTAGGGACAAGAGGTATCACTAGGTCTGGCGTGCGTAAATAGGTGTAGGGGCAAGATTCAGGCAGTTCTGAGTTAGGTCAAAGTGGGCAAGAGGAGACACCAAGGTCCAGAGAGGGTCCAGATTGGTACCAGAGTAACCAGATCCAGGTGAAGTCCAGATGGGGACCACAGTCTCCAGATCCAGGTGAAGCCCAGGTGGGGACCAGAGTCTCTAGGTCCAGATGAGGCCCAGGTGAGGACCAGAGTTACAAGGTACACGTGAGGCCCCGGTGGGGATCAGAGGCAACAGGTCCATGTGAGGCCGGCTTGGGGACCATGGTCAACAGGTCTACTTGAGGCCCAGGTGTGGAACACAGTAAGCAGGTCCAGGTGAGTCCCCATGGTGACAAGAGTCACCACGTCCAGGTGAGGCCCAGGTTCGGACCAGGATCACCAGGTACAGGGGAGGCCCTTGAAAGAACCAGAGTCAACAGTTCGAGTTCAGGCGCAGGTTTCAACCAGGGTCAGCAGGTCTAAGTCAGGGGAAAGTGGGGTTCACAGTCACTAGGGAATGGTGAGACCCAGAGGGGCACCAGAGTCACGTGGTCCAGGTGAGGTCCAGTTGTGGAACACAGTCACCGCGTCCCAATTTTGCCCAGTTGAACACCATGGTCAACAGGGCCTGGTGAGCCTCACATGGGGACGAGAGTCCCCAAATCCAGGTGAAGCCCAGGTGGGGACCACAGTCACCAGATCCAGGGTAGTCTCAGGTGCAGACCAGAATCACCAGGTCCAGGTGAGGTGCAGGTGGCAACCACACTCACCAGGTCCCGGTGAGGCCCTGGTGGGGACCAGTGTCACAAGGTACATGACAAACTAGAAACACCGCAGCCACCAGGTCCACATGATGTCCATGTGGGAACGAGAATCAACAGTTATAGGTTAGGACCAGGTGGGTATCTGACTCACCATTTCCAGGTGAGACCCAGGTGGGAACGAGTGTCACCATGTCCAGGTGTGGCCCAGGTGAAGACCAGAGTTAATAGGTCCGGCTGGGTCACTGTTAGTGAACAGTGTAACCATATCCTGATGCTACCCAGGTGGGTACCAGAGACACCAGGTCCTGGTGAGGCCCAGGTGGGACCAGAAACATGAGGTCCAGGTGAGGTCCCGATGGGAACCACAGTCACCAGGTCAGGAGAGGCCATGCTTTGGATCTGAGTCACCAGTTACAGGTGAGGCCCAGGTGGAGCCAGAGTCACCATGTCCAGATGAGGCGAAGTTGGGGAGCATATTCACTACGTCCCGTTGAGGCCCAGTAGAGGACCAGAGTCACCAGGTCTAGTTGAGGCCTAGAGGGGTACCAGATTCACCTGGTCTAGGTGCCGTCCAGATGGGGACCAGATTCACCATGTCAGGGAGAGGACCAGAGGGGATCCAGAGTCATCATGTCCAGGTGAGTCTCAGGTGTGGAACAGAGTATCCAGGTCATATGATCCACAGGTGAGGACCAGAGTCAACAGATCTGGGTGAGGCCGTTAGGATCAGAGTCACAGTTCCAGGTGAGGCCAAGGAAGGTCCACAGCAATCAGGGCCAGGTGGGGAAAAAGTCACCAGGACTGGGTGAGGCCCAGATGGGGACCAGATTCACCAGGCCAGGTGATTCCCAGGTGGTGACCAGAGTTACCAGTTCCGGTGAGGACGGTAAGGACCAGATTCACCAGGTCCAATGAGGCCCACGTGGGACCTGTGTCACCAGGTATGGGTGAGGCCCAAGGGAACCCCACTCACCAGTCCAGGTGAGGCCAACCTGCAGGTGCAGAGAACCGTGTCCCGATGATGCCCATAGGGACCAGAGTTACCAGGTCCAGGTGAGGCCAACCTGCAGGCCATGCAGTGGAACCATGTCCCGATGATGCCCAGGTAGGGACCAGAGTTACCAGGTCCAGGTGAGTCCAACCTGCAGGCCATGCAGTGAAACCTTGTCCCGATGATGCCCATTAGAGGCCAGGTCCCAGGTCCAAATGAGGCCCAGATGGAGCATATTCACTAGGTCCAGGTGAGGCCCAGTTGAGGACCAGAGTCACCAGATCTGGTTGAGGCCGAGAGGTGTACAAGAATCCCCTGGTCCAGGTGACATCCAGATGGGGACCACAGTCACCAGGGAAGGGTGAGGCCCAGAGAGGTTCCAGAGTCATCATGTCCAGGTGAGGCTCAGGTGTAGAACAGAGTCACCGGGTACTAATGATGCCCAGGTGAGGACCAGAGTCACCAGGTCTGGGTGACGCGCAGATATGACCAGAGTCACCAGTTACAGGTGAGGCCAAGAAGGAGTCCACAGCAATCAGGTCCAGGTGGGGAACAAAGTCACCAGGACTGGGTGAGGCCCTGGTCAGGACCAGATTCACCAGGTCCAGGTGATTCCCAGGTGGTGACCAGAGACCCTGGGGCTGGGAGACGACCAGGTAAGGACCAGATTCACCAGGTCCAAGAGGCCCAAGCGGGGACCTGTGTCCCCAGGTACGGGTGAGGCACAGGTTGCAACCAAACTCACCAGGTCCAGGAGAGGCCATCCTTCGCGCCATGCAGAGGAACCGTGTCCCGATGATGTACATGTAGGAACCAGAGTTACCAGGTCCAGGTGATGCCAACCTGCAGGCCATGCAGTGGAACCATGTCCCGATGATGCCCAGGTAGGGACCAGAGTCACCAGGTCCAAATGAGGCCCAGATGGAGCATATTCACTAGGTCCAGGTGAGGCCCAGTAGAGGACCAGAGTCACCAGATCTGGTTGAGGCTCAGAGGGGTACCAGAATCACCTGGTCCAGGTGACATCCAGATGGGGACCAGAGTCACCAGGACAGGGTGAGGCCCAGAGAGGTTCCAGAGTCATCATGTCCAGGTGAGGTTCAGGGGTGGAACTGAGTCACCAGGTACCAATGATGCCCAGATGAGGACCAGAGTCACCAGATCTGGGTGACGCGCAGATAGGATCAGAGTCACCAGTTCCAGGTGAGGCAAAGAAAGAGTCCACAGCAATCAGTTCCAGGTGGGGACCACAGTCACCAGCTCCAGGTTTGTCTCAGGTGCAGACCAGAATCACCAGGTCCAGGTGAGGTTGCAGGTGGCAACCACACTCACCAGGTCCCGGTGAGGGCCCTGGTGGGGACCAGAGTCACGAGGTACATGAGAAGCTAGAAACACTGCAGCCACCAGGTCCACATGATGTCCATGTGGGAACAAGAATCACCAGTTACAGGGGAGGACCAGTGTGGATCCGACTCAGCATGTCCAGGTGAGACTCAGGTGGGAACCAGTGTCACCATGTCCAGGTGTGGCCCAATTGAAGACCAGAGTTAATAGGTCTGGCTGGGTCACTGTTAGTGAACAGTGTACCGTATCCTGATGCTACCCTGGTGGGTACCAGAGACACCAGGTCCTGGTGAGGCCCAGGTGGGACCAGAGACATGAGGTCCAGGTGAGGTCCCGATGGGAACCACAGTCACCAGGTCAGGTGAGGCCATGCTTAGGATCAGAGTCACCAGTTACCGGTGAACCCAAGGTGGATCCAGAGTCACCTGGTAAAGAAGAGGCCAAATCAGGACTAGAGTTACCAGGATCAGGTCAGTCCCAGTGGGGAATACAGTAACCATGTCCCGATGATGCCCAGGTAGAACCAGAGTCAACAGTTCCAGATGAGGCACAGTTGGGGAGCATGTTCACTAGGTCCCGGTGAGGCCTATGTGAGGACCAGAGTCACCAGGTCTAACTGAGGCCTAGTGGGGGTACCAGATTCACCTGGTCTAGGTGACATCCACATGGAGACCAGAGTTACCACGTCAGGGTGAGGCCCAGAGTGGATCCAGAGTCATCATGTCCAGGAGAGGCTCAGGTGTGGTACAGAGTATCCTGTTCATAGTGGTCCACAGGGGAGGACCAGAGTGAGGAGATTGAGCTAGGCCCAGTTAGGATGAGAGTCGCCAATTCCAGGTGAGGCCAAGAAGTAGTCCACAGCAATCAGGTCCAGGTGGGGAACAAAGTCACCAGGACTGGGGGAGGCCCAGATGGGGACCACATTCACCCGGTCCAGGTGATTCCCAGGTTGTGACCAGAGTTACCAGTTCTGAGTGAGGACCAGGTAAGGACCAGATTCACCCGGTCCAAGTGATGCCCACGTGGGACCTCTGTCACCAGGTATGGGTGAGGCCCAGGTGGCAAAACCACTCACCAGGTCCAAGTGAGGCCCACGTGTGGACCTGTGTCACCAGGCATGGGCGAGGCCCAGGTGGCAACCCCACTCACCAGGTCCAGGTGCGGCGAACCTGAAGGCCATGCAGAGGTACCATGTCCCGATGATGCCCAGGTAGGGACGAGATTTAACAGGTCCAGGTGAGGCCAACCTGCAGGCCAAGCAGTAAAACCATGTCCCGATGATGCCGAGGTTGGGATCAGAATCACCAGGTCCAATGAGACCCAGATGGAGCATATTCACTAGGTCCAGGTGAGGTGCAGTGGAGTACCAGAGTCACAAGACCTGGTTGAGGCCTAGAGGGGGTACCAGAATCACCTGGTCCAGGTGACATCCAGATGGGGACCAGAGTCACCAGGTCAGGATGAGGCCCAGAGAGGTTCCAGAGTTAACATGTCCAGGTGAGGCTCAGGTGTGGAACAGAGTCACCAGGTATCAAAGATGCCCAGGTGAGGACCAGAGTCACCAGGTCTGGGTAATGCGCAGATAGGATCAGAGTCACCAGTTCAAGGTGAGGCCAAGAAATTGTTCACAGCAATCATCCAGGTGGGGAACAAAGTCACCAGGACTGGGTGATGCCCAGATGGGGACCAGATTGACCAGGACCAGGTGAGGCCCAGGGGGGTGACCAGAGACCCCGGGTATGGGAGACGACCAGGTAAGGACCAGATTCACCAGGTCCAAGAGGCCGACGAGGGCCTGTGTCCCCAGGTACGGGTGAGGCACAGGTGGCAACCACACTCACCAGGTCCAGGAGAGGCCATCTTTCGCGCCATGCAGAGGAACCGTGTCCCGATGATGCCCATGTAGGAACCAGAGTTACCAGGTCCAGGTGATGTCAACCTGCAGGCCATGCAGTGGAACCATTTACCGATGATGCCGAGGGAGGGACCAGAGTCACCAGGTCCAAATGAGGCCCAGATGGAGCATATTCACTAGGTCCAGGTGAGGCCCATTTGAGGACCAGAGTCACCACGATCTGGTTGAGGCTCAGAGGGGTACCAAAATCACCTGGTCCAGGTGACATCCAGATGGGGACCAGAGTCACCAGGACAGGGTGAGGCCCAGAGAGGTTCCAGAGTCATCATGTCCAGGTGAGGCTCAGGTGTGGAACTGAGTCACCAGGTACCAATATGCCCACATGAGGACCAGAATACAACAGATCTGGGTGACGCGCAGATAGGATCAGAGTCACCAGTAGTGCAGGTGAGGCAAAGAAAGAGTCCACAGCAATCAGTTCCAGGTTGGGGAACAAAGTAACCAGGACTGGGTGAGGCCCAGATGGGGACCAGTTTCCCTTCTCCAGGTGAGGCCCAGGTGATGACCAGAGTCCCCAGGTTGGGAGAAGACGAGGTAAGGACCCAGATTCACCAGGTCCAAGAGGCCACGTGGGGGACCTGAGTCACCAGGTATCGGTGAGCCACAGGTGGCAATCCCACTCACCAGGTTCAGGTGAGGCCAACCTGCAGGCGATGCGCAGAACCATGTCCCGATGATGCCTAGTTAGGGACCCGAGTCACCAGGTCCAAATGAGGCCAAGATGGAGCATATTCACTAAGTCCACGTGAGGCCCAGTTGAGGACCAGAATCACCAGATCTGCTTAGGCCTAGATGGGAACCAGAATCACCCAGTCCAGGTTACGTCCTAATGGGGACCAGAGTCACCAGGTCAGGGTGAGGCCCAGAGAAGTTCCAGAGTCATCATGACCAGGTGAGGCTCAGGTGTGGAACAGAAGTCACCAGGAACTAATGATGCCCAGGTAAGGACCAGAGTCAACAGGTCTCGGTGACGCGCAGATGGATCAGAGTCCACAGTTCCAGGTGAGGCAAGAAAGAGTCCACAGCAATCAGGTCAAGGGTGTGGAACAAAGTCATCAAGAATGGGGTGAGGCCCAAGATTGGGACCAGATTCACCAGATCCAGGTGAGGCCCAGGTGTTGACCAGAGTCATCGGGTCTGGGAGAGGACCAGGTAAGGACCAGATTCACCAGGTCCAAGAGGCTCACATGGAGACCTGAGTCACCAGGTATGGGTGAGGCCTAGAGGCAACCCACTCACCAGGTCCAGTTGAGGCCAACCTGCAGGCCAGAGTCCACCAGATCCAGGTGAGGCCCTAGTGGGACCGGAAGTCACCAGGTAAATGTGAGTCTACAAGAACACCACAGTCCCAGTCCAGGTGTGGTTCATGTGGGAACGAGATTCACCAGGTCCAGGTGAGACCCAGGTGGGGACCATAGTCCCCAGGTCCAGATTGAGGACTAGGTAGGGGGACTAGAGTCATCAGGACTTGTTTGATGCCAAAGTGTGGAGCAAAGTAATCATGTCCAGGTTAGACCCAGGTGGGAAACAGAGTAACCATGTCCCATTGATGCCAGGTGGGAAAAGAGTCACAAGGTCCAGACGAGGCCTAAGTGAGGAGTAGATTCACCAGGTCCTGTGAGGCCCAGCTGAGGACAAGTGTCGACAGCCACGGGTGATTCCCAGAGGGGGACCAGAGTCCTCCCGGTCCCTGGTGATATCAGGTGGGGACCAGAGTCAGAGTCGTCCAGGTGAGGCCCCGATGTGGAAACTCAGAAAACCAGGTCCCATGATGCCCATATGAGGATCTGAGTCACCAGGTCCAGGTGAGGTCCCTGTGGGAACCAGTCACCCTCGTCCAGAGTGAGGCCCAGGTGGGATCACAGTCACCAGGTCCAGGTGAGGCCCAGGTATATAAGAGAGTATCCAGGTCCCAGTGATTCCATTGTAGAACCAGAGTCACCAGATCCAGATGAGGCGCAAGTGGGGGAGCATGTTCACTAGGTCCCCGTGAGGCCCAGTTTCAGGACCAGAGTCACCAGGACAAGTTGAGTCCTAGAGGGATACCAGATTCACCTAGTCTAGGTGACATCCTGATGGGGACCAGAGTCATCATGTCAGGGTGAGGCCCAGAGGGGATCCAGAGTCATCATGTCCAGGTGAGGCTCAGGTGTGGAACAGAGTATCCAGGTCCTAATAGTCCATAGGTGAGGACCAGAGTCACCAGATCTGGGTGAGGGCCCAGTAAGGATCAGAGTCACCAGTTCCAGGTGAGGCCAAGAAGGAGTCCACAGCAATCAGGTACAGGTGGGGTGACAAAGTCACCAGGACTGGATGAGGACCAGATGGGGACCAGATTAACCAGGTTCATGTGATTCCCAGGTGGTGACCCGAGTTAGGAGTTCCGGGTGAGGACCAGGTAAGGACCAGATTCACCACGTCCAAGTGAGGCCCAGGTGTGGACCTGTGTCACCAGGTATGGGGTGAGTCCCAGGGGGCAACCCCACTCCCTAGGTCCAGGTGAGGCCAACCTGGAGGCCATGCAGAAGAACCGTGTCCCGATGATGCCCAGGTAGGGACCAGAGTTACCAGGTCCAGCTGAGGCCAACCTACAGGCCATGCAGTGGATCCATGTCCCGATGATGCCCAGGTAGGGACCAGAGTCACCAGGTCCAAAAGAGGCCCAGATGGAGCATATTCACTAGGTCCAGGTGAGGCCCAGTTGAGGACCAGAGTCACCAGAACTGGTTGAGGCTGAGAGGGGGGTACCAGAATCACCTGGTCCATGTGACATCCAGATGGAGACCAGAGTCACCAGGTCAGGGGTTAGGCCCAGAGTGGTTCGAGAGTCCAGAGCCTCATGTCCAGGTGAGGCTCAGGTGTGGAACAGAGTCACCAGGGTACCAATGATGCCCAGGTGAGGACCAGAGTCACCAGATCTGGGTGACAAGCAGATAGGATCAGAGTTCACCAGGTCCAGGTGAGGCCATGAAAGAGTCCCACAGCAATCAGGTCAAGGTGGGGAACAAAGTCACCAGGACTGAGTGAGGCCCAGATGGGGACCGGAATCACCAGGTCCAGGTGAGGCCCACGTGGTGACCAGAGTCCCCGGGTCTGGGAGAGGACAAGGGTAAGGACCAGATTCACCAGGTCCAAGAGGCACAGGTGGAGACGTGAGTGACCAAGTATGGGTGAGAACCCAAGTGGCATCCCCACTAACCAGGTCCATGTGAGGCCAACCTGCAGGCCAAGTCCCCCGATTCACGTGAGGCCCTAGTGGGGCCTGGAGTCACCAGTTAAAGTGATTCTACAAGAACAAACCCAGTCACCAGGACCTGGTGTGTTCATGTGGGAACGAGAGTCACCAGGTCCAGGTGAGACCCAGGTGGGGACCACAGTCACCAGGTCCAGATTGAGGCCTAGGTCGGGGGACCAGAATCATCAGGACCAGTTGAGGCCAAAGTGTGGAGCAAAGTTATCATGTCCATGTGAGGCCCAGGTGGGAAGAGTAACCATGTCCCATTGATTGCCAGGTGGGAAAAGATTCACAAGGTCCAGACGAGGCCTTAGTGAGGACAGATGCACCAGGTCCTGTTGAGGCCCAGTTGAGGAGCAGGTGTCCCCAGCTCCGGGTGACTCCCAGAGGGTGACCAGTGTCACGCGGTTCTGGTGACATCCAGGTGGGGAGCAGAGTCACCATATCAGGGTGAGGCACAGAGGGGGACGAGAATCACTAGGTACAGATGAGACCCCGATGTGGAACTGAGAACCCTGGTCCCATGATGCCCATATGAGGACCTGAGTCACCAGGTCCAGGTGAGGGTCCCTGTGGGAACCAGTCACCTCGTCCAGGAGAGGCCCAGGTGGGACCACAGTCACCAGGTCCAGGTGAGGCCCAGGTATATAGAGAGTATCCAGGTCCCAATGATGCCCAGGTAAGGACCAGAGTCAAACAGGTGCAGGAGAGGCCCAAATATGGATCAGAGTCATTGTGTTCCAGGTGAGGCCAGATGGAGACCACAGGAACAAGGTCCAGGGAGAGCCCCATATGGGAACCAGAGCCACCAGATCCAGGTGAGATCCAGTTGGGACCACAGTCAGAAGGTCCAGGTGAGGCGCAGGTGGCAACAGGATTCACCAAGTCCAGGTGAGGCCCAGGTGGCCACCAGTCACCAGATCCAGATGCGGAGCAGCTAAGGACCAGATTCACCAGGCCCAAGTGAAGCCCAAGGGGTGACCAGAGTCACCAGGTAAGGGTGAGGCCCAGCGGGGAACCAGAGTAACCAGTTCAGTTGAGGCCCAGAATAGGACCAGAGGTCCCTGGTCAAAGTGAGGCCCAGATGTGGAATAGAGTATCCAGGTCCCAATGATGCCTGGGTGAGGACCAGAGTACTAGGGCCACGCAGGCCCAGATGGGGAACAGAATCACTAGGTCCTGGTGAGGCATAGAATAAGACCACAATCACCAGTATCAGGTGTTGCCCCTTGTGGAAACCAGAGCCACTCTATCCAGCTTGAGCCCTAGGTCCATGTGAGCCCCACGTCAGGACCAGAATTCATCAGGTCGAATTGAGGCATAGCTGGGGACAAGAGTCCCCAGGTCTCTGTGCGGCCTAGGTGGGGCAAGATTCAGCAGTTCTCAGTTAGGTCAAAGTGGGGACGAGAGACACCAGTCCAAGTGAGGCCAAAGTGAGGACCAGAGTCACCAGATCAAGGTGAGGTCCATGTTGGAAAGAGAGTCACCAGGTCCAGGAGAGGTCCAGGTGGGGACCAGAGTCACCAGATCCAGGTGAAGTCCAGGTGGGGACCAGAGTCACCAGATCCAGGTGAAGCCCAGGTGGGGACCAGAGTCACTAGGTCCAGATGAGGCCCAGGTGAGGATCAAAGTTACCAGATACACATGAGCCCCCGGTGGGGATCAGAGCCAAAAGGTCCACGTGAGGCCGGCTTGGGGACCATCGTCAACAGGTCTTTGTGAGGCCCAGGTGTGGAACAAAGTAATCATGTCCAGGTGAGTCCCCGGTGGTGAGAAGAGTCACCACGTCCAGTTGAGGACCAATTGGGGACCAGGATCACCAGGTACAGGGGAGAACCAGGTGGTAACCAGAGTCCCCGGGCCTGGGAAAGGACCAGGTAAGAACAAGATTCACCAGGTCGAAGAGGCCCACGTGGAGACCTGAGTCACCAGGTATGTGTGAGGCCCAGGTGTCAACCCCACTCACCAGGTCCAGGCGAGCCCAACCTGCAGGCCAGAGTCACCAGATCCAGGTGAGGCCCTAGTGGGTACCGGAGTCACCACGAAAATGTGAGTCTACAAGTACACCACAGTCACCAGGTCCAGGTTTAGTTTATGTGGGAACGAGAGTCACCAGGTCCAGGTGAGACCCAGGGTGGGGACCACAGTCACCAGGTCCAGATGAGAGCCTAGGTGGGGGAACCAGAGTCATCAGGACCAGTTGAGGCCAAAGTGTGGAGCAAAGTTATCATGTCCAGGTGAGCCCCAGGTGGTGAACAGAGAAATCATGTCCCATTGATGCCAGGTGGGGGAAAAGAGTCACAAGGTACAGATGAGGTCTAATTGAGGAGTAGATTCACCAAGTCCTGTTGAGGCCAGGTTTAGGACCAGTGTCCCCCAGCTCCGGGTGAGTCCCAGAGGGGGACCAGAGTCACCCGGTTCTGGTGATATCCAGGTGGGGACCAGAGTCACCACGTCAGAGAGAAGCCCAGAGGGGGACGAGAATCACTAGGTCCAGGTGAGGCCCCGATGAGGAACTGAGAAACCAGGTTCCATGATGCCCATATGAGGACCTGAGGTCACCAGGTCAAGGTGAGGCCAAACTGAGGACCAGAGTCACCAGATCCAGGTGAGGTGCATGTTGGAAAGAGAGTCGCCAGGTCCAGGAGAGGTCCAGGTGGGGACCAGAGTCACCAGATCCAGGTCAAGTCCCGGTGGGGACCAGTAACCAGATCGAGGTGAAGCCCAGGTGGGGAGCAGAGTCACTAGGTGCAGATGAGGCCCAGGGGAGGACCAGAGTTACCAGGTACACGTGAGGCCCCGGTGGGGATCAGAGGCAACAGGTCCATGTGAGGCCAGCTTGGGGACCATGGTCAACAGGTCTACTTGAGGCCCAGGTGTGGAACACTGTAACCAGGTCCAGGTGAGTCCCCAGTGGTGACAAGGGTCACCACGTCCAGGTGAGGCCCAGGTGGGGACCTGGATCACCAGGTCCAGGGGAGGCCCTTGAAAGAACCAGAGTCAACAGTTCGAGGTCAGGCGCAGGTGGCAACCAGGGTCAGCAGGTCCAAGTGAGGCCAAAGTGGGTTCACAGTCCCTAGGGCACGGTGAGACCCAGAGGGGGACCAGAAACACCTGTCCAGGTGAGGTCCAGTTGTGGAACACAGTCACCGGGTCCCAAATTTTGCCCAGTTGAGGACCATGGTCAAAAGGGCCCGGTGAGGCCCAGATGGGGACCGGGGGTCCCCAATTCCAGGTGAAGCCCAGGTGGGGACCACAGTCACCAGATCCAGGGTAGCCTCAGGTGCAGACCAGAATCACCAGGTCCAGGTGAGGTGCAGGTGGCAACCACACTCACCAGGTCCTGGTGAGGCCCTGGTGGTTACCAGAGTCACGGGGTACATGAGAACCTAGAAACACTGCAGCCACCAGGTCCACATGATGTCCATGTGGGAACGAGAATCTCCAGTTACAGGTGAGGACCAGGTGGGGATCCGACTTACAATGTCCAGGTGAGGCCCATGTGGGAACCAGTGTCACCATGTCCAGGTGTGGCCCAGGTGAAGACTAGAGTTAATAGGTCCGGCTGTGTCACTGTTAGTGAACAGTGTAACCATATCCTGATGCTACCCATGTGGGTACCAGAGACACCAGGTCCTGGTAAGGCCCAGGTGGGACCGGAGACATGAGGTCCAGGTGAGGTCCCGATGGGAACCACAGTCACCAGGTCAGGTGAGGCCATGCTTAGGATCAGAGTCACCAGTTACGGGTGAGGCCCAGGTGGAGCCACAGTCACCTGGTATAGAAGAGGCCAAAGTCAAGACCAGAGTTACCAGGATTAGGTCAGTCCCAGTGGGGAATAGAGTAACCATGTCTCGATGATGCCCAGATAGAACCAGAGTCACCAGGTACAGATGAGGCACAGGTGGGGAGCATGTTCACTAGGTCCCCGTGAGGCCCAGTTGAGGACCAGAGTCACCAGGTCAAGTTGACGCCTAGAGGGATACCAGATTCACCTAGTCTAGGTGACATCCTGATGGGGACCAGAGTCATCATGTCAGGGTGAGGCTCAGGTGTGGAACAGAGTATCCAGGTCATAATGGTCCATAGGTGAGGACCAGAGTCACCAGATATGGGTGAGGCCCAGTTAGATTCAGAGTCACCAGTTCCAGGTGAGGCCAAGAAGGAGTCTACAGCAATCAAGTCCAGGTGGGTTGATAAAGTCACCAGGACTGGATGAGGACCAGATGGGGACCAGATTAACCAGGTTCATGTGATTCCCAAGTGGTGACCCGAGTTAGGAGTTCCGGGTGAGGACCAGGTAAGACCAGATTCACAAGGTCCAAGTGAGACCCACGTGGGGACCTGTGTCACCAGGCTTGGGTGAGGCCAAGGTGACAACGCCACTCACCAGGTCCAGGTGAGGCCAACCTGCAGGCCATGCAGAGGAACCATGTCCTGATGATGCCCAGATAGGGACCAGAGTCACCAGGTCCAAAGGAGACCCAGATGGAGCATATTCACTAGGTCCAGGTGAGGCCCAGTTGAGGACCAGAGTCACCAGGTCTAGGTGAGGCCTAGAGGGGTACCAGATTCACCTGGTTAGGTGACATCCAGATGGGGACCAGAGTAACCATGTCAGGGTGAGGCCCAGAGGGGATCCAGAGTCATCATGTCCAGGTGAGGCTCACGTGTGGAACAGAGTATCCAGGTCGTAATGGTCCACAGGTTAAGACCAGATTCAGCAGATTTAGGTGAGGCCCACTTAGGATCAGAGTAACTAGTTCCAGGTGAGGCCAAGAAGGAGTCCACAGCAATCAGGTCCAGGTGGGGAACAAAGTCGCCAGGACTGGGGAGGCCCAGATGGGGACCAGATTCACAAGGTCCAGGAGATTCCCAGATGATGACCGGGAGTTACACAGTTCCGGGTGAGGACCAGGTAAGGACCAGATTCACCAGGTCGAAGTGTGGCCCATGTGGGGACCCTTGTCACCAGGTATGGGTGAGACCCAGGTGGCAACCACACTCACCAGGTCCAGGTGAGTCCAACCTGCAGGCAATGCAGAGTAACCATGTTTCCGATGATGCCCAGGTAGGGACCAGAGTTCCAGGTCCAAAGAGGCCCAGATGGATTATATTCACTAGGTCCAGGTGAGGCCCAGGTGAGGACCAGAGTCACCAGATCTGGTTGACCCCTATAGGGGGTACCAGAATCACCTGGACCAGGTTGAAATCCAGATGGGGACCACAATCACCAGGTCAGGGTGAGGCTAGAGAGGTTCCAGAGTCATCATGTGCAGGTGTGACTCCGGTGTGGAAGAGAGTATCCAGGTCATAATTTTCCATAGGTGAGGACCAGAGTCACCATATCTGGGTGAGGTCCAGTTAGGATCAGAGTCACCAGTTCCAGGTGAGGTCAAGAAGGAGTCCACAGCAATCAGGTCCAGGTGCGGAACAAAGTCATCAGACTGGGTGAAGCCCAGATGGGGACCAGATTCACCAGGTCCACGTGATTCCCAGGTGGTGACCAGATTTACCAGATTCACCAAGTCCAGGTGATTCTCAGGTGGTGACCAGAATTACCCAGATACACCAGATCCAAGTTAGACCACGTGGGGACCTGTGTCACCTAGTATGGGGTGAGGCCCAAGTGGTAACCCCACTCACCAGGTCCAGGTGAGGCCATCCTGCAGGACTTGCAGTGGAACCACGTCCCGAAGATGCCCATCTAGGGACTAGAGTTACCAGGTCCAGGTGAGGACAACCTGTAGGCAAGAGTCACCAGATCCAGGTGGGGACCAGAGTCTCCAGGTAAATGTGAGTCTACAAGAACACCACAGTCACCAGGTCCAGGTGTGGTTCATGTGGGAACGAGAGTCACCATCTCCAGGTGAGAGCCTGGTGGGGACCACAGTCACCAGGTCCAGATTGTGGCCTAGGTGGGGGGGACGAGAGTCATCAGGACCATTTGAGGCCAAAGTGTGGAGCAAAGTTATCGTGTGGAGGTTAGGCCCAGGTGGGGAACAGAGTAACCGTGTCCCATGATGCCAGGTGGGAAAAGAGTCACAAGGTCCAGATGAGGCCTAAGTGAGGAGTAGATTCACCAGGTCCTGTTGAGGCTCAGTTGATGACCAGTGTCCCCAGCTCCGGGTGAGTCCCAGAAGGGACCAGAGTCACCCGGTTCTGGTGATATCCAGGTGGGGACAAGAGTCACCACGTCATGGTGAGGCCCAGAGGGGGACGAGAGTCAGTAGGTCCAGATGAGGTCCCGATGTGGAAATGAGAAACCAGGTCCCATGATGCCCATATGAGGACCTGAGTCACCAGGTCCAGGTGAGGTCCCCTGCAGGAACCAGTCACCCCGTCCAGGTGAGGCCCAGGTGGGACCACAGTCACCAGGTCCAAGTGAGGCCCAGGTATATAAGAGAGTATCCAGGTCCCAATGATGCCCAGGTAAGGACCAGAGTCAACAGGTTCAGGAGAGGCCCAAATATGGATCAGAGTCATTGAGTTCCAGGTGAGGCCAGATGGAGACCACAGGAACCAGGTCCAGGAGAGCCCCATATGGGAAACCAGAGCCACCCAGAGCCAGGTGAGGTTCAGGTGGGACCACAGTCACAAGGTCAAGGTAAGGTGCAGGTGGCAACAGGATTTACCAAGTCCAGGTGAGGCCCAGGTGGCGAACCAGTCACCACATCCAGGTGAAAACCAGCTAAGGTCCAGATTCACCAGCCCCAAGTGAAGCCCATGGGGTGACTAGAGTCACCAGCTAAGGGTGAGGCCCAGAGGGGCAACCAGAGTACCAGTTTAGTTTGAGGCCCATAATGGGACCAGAGATCCCGGGTCAAAGTGAGGCCCAGGTGTGGAATAGAGTATCCAGGTCCGAATGATGCCTGGGTGAGGACCAGAGTCACTAAGGCCATGCAGGCCCAGATGGGGAACAAAATCACTAGTTCCTGTTGAGGCATAGAATAAGACCACAGTCACCAGTATCAGGTGAGCCGCTTGTGGGAACCAGCGCCACTCTATGCAGCTGAGTCCCAGGGTCCATGTGAGGCCCACGTTTAGGACCAGATTCATCAGGTCGAATTGAGGCATAGCTGGGGACAAGAGTCATCAGGTCTGGGTGCGGCCTAGATGGGGCAAGATTCAGCAGTTCTGAGTTAGGTCAAAGTGGGGATGAGAGACACTAGGTCCAGGTGAGGCCCATACTGAGGACCAGAGTCACCAGATCCAGGTGAGGTCCAGGTGGGGGACCAAGTCACCAGATCCAGGTGAATTCCAGGTGGGGACCAGAGTGACCAGAACCAGGTGGAAGCCCAGGTGGGGAAGAGAGTCACTAGGTCCAGATGAGACCCAGGTGAGGACCAATGAGTTACCAGGTACACGTGAGGCCCCGGTGGGGATCAGAGGCAACATGTCCATGTGATTCTGTCTGGGGACCATTGGTGATCAGGTATACTTGTGGCCCAGGTGTGGAACACAGTAAGCAGGTCCAGGTGAGTCCTCGTGGTGACAAGGGTCACCACGTTCAGGTAAGTCCCAGGTGGGGACCAGGATCACCAGGTCCAGGGGAGGCCCTTGAAAGAACCAGAGTCAACAGTTCGAGGTCAGGCGCAGGTGGCAACCAGGGTCAGCAGGTCCAAGTCAAGCTAAAGTGGGGTTCACATACACTAGGGGTACGGTGAGGCCCAGAGGGGAACCAGTGTCACATGGTCCAGGTGAGGTCCAGTTGTGGAAAACAGTCACCGGGTCCCAATTTTGCCCAGATGAGACCTTGATCAACAGGGCCAGGTGAGGCCCAGATGGGGACCGGAGTGGCCTAAATCCAGGTGATGTCCAGGTGGGGACCACAGTCACCAAATCCAGGGTAGTCTCAGGTGCAGACCAGAATCACCAGGTCCAGGTGAGGTGCAGGTGGAAACTACACTCACCAGGTCCCGGTGAGTCCCTGGTGGGGACCAGAGTCACGAGGTACATGAGAAGCTAGAAACACTGCAGCCACAAGGTCCACATGATGTCCATGTGGGAACGAGAATCACAAGTTACAGGTGAGGACCAGGTGGGGATAAGACTCATCATGTCCAGGTGAAACCCAGGTGGGAACGAGTGTCACCATGTCCAGGTGTGGCCCAGGTGAAGACCAGAGTTAATAGGTCCGGCTGGGTCACTGTTAGTGAACAGTGTAACCATATCCTGATGCAACCAAGGATGGTACCTGAGACACCAGGTCCTGGTGAGGCCCAGGTTGGACCAGAGACATGAGGTCCAGGTGAGGTCCTGATGGGAACCACAGTCACCAGGTCAGGTGAGGCCATGCTTAGGATCAGAGTCACCAGTTACAGCTGAGGCCCAGGTGGAGCCAGAGTCACTAAGTACAGAAGAGGCCAAAGTCAGGACCAATGTTACCAGGATCAGGTCAGTCCCAGTGGGGAATAGAGTAACCAGGTCCAGATGATGCCCAGGTAGAACCAGAGTCACCAGGTCCAGATGAGGCGCAGGTGGGGAGCATGTTCACTAGGTCCCAGTGAGGCCCCAGTTGAGGACCAGAGTCACCAGTTTCTGGTTGAGCCTAGAGGGGTTACCAGAAACACCTGGTCCAGGTGACATCCAGATGGGGACTAGAGTCACCAGGTCCAGGTTATTCCCAGGTGGTGAACAGAGTTACGGTTCCGGGTGAGGACCAGGTAAGGACCAGAGTCACCAGGTCCAAGTGAGGCCCAAGTGGGGACCTGTGTCACCAGGCAATGTGTGAGGCCCATGTGACAACCCCCCCTCACCAGAAACAAGTGAGGCCAACCTGCAAGCCATGCAGAGGAACAATTTCCAGATGATGCCGAGGTAGGGACTAGAGTTCTCAGGTCCAGGTGAGGCCAAACCTGCAGGCCATGCAGTGGAATATGTCCCGATGATTCCCAGGTAGGTATCAGAGTCACCAGGTCCAAATGAGGCCCAGATGGAGCATATTCACTAGGTCCAGGTGAGGCCCAGTTGAGGATCACAGTCACCAGATCTGATTGAGTCCTAGAAGAGTACCGATCCCCTGGACGCAGGTGACATCCAGATGGGGGAAAAGGGTCACCAGAGTCAGGGTAGGAGGGCCCAGAGAGAGGTTCCAGAGTCATCATGTACCAGGTGAGGCTCAGGTGCTTGGAAACAGAGTGACCAGGTACAATGGATGCCCAGGTGAGGACCAGAGTCACCAGATCTGGGTGAACGTGGAGTTGACGTGATCAGAGTCTCCAGTTCCAGGTGAGTGCCAAGAAGGAGTCCACAACAATCAGGTCCAGGTGGCGAACAAGGTCACCAGGAATGGGTGAGGCCCAGATGGGGACCAGATTCACCAGCTCCAGGTGAGGCCCCAGGTGGTGAGCAGAGTCCCGGGTCTGGGATACGAGGACCAGGAAGGACCAGATTAACAGCTGTCAAAGAGGCCACGTGGGAACAATCAGTCACCAGGTGTGGGTGAGGCCCAGGTGGCAACCCCACTCACCAGGTCAAAGTGAGGGCCAACCTGCAGGCCGATGTCACCAGATCCAGGTAGAGGCCCTAGTGGGGACCGGAAGTCCCAGGTAAATGTGAGTCTACAAGTACACCCCACAGGCACCAGGTCCAGGTGTGGTTCATGTGGGAACGAGAGTCACCAGGTCCAGGTGAGACCAGATGGGGACGACAGTCCCGGTCCAAATGAGGCCTTGGTGGGGGACTAGGGACATCAGGACCAGTTGAGGCCAAAGTGCGGAGATAAGTTATCATGGTCCATGTGAGGCCCAGGTGCGAAACAGAGTAACCATGTCAGATGCTGCAGGTGGGAAAAGAGTCACAAGGTCCAGACGAGGGCCTAAGTGTAGGAGGAGATTCACCAGGTCACTGTTGAGGCTCAGCTGAGGACCAGTGTCCCCAGCTCCGGGTGTTGTCCCAGAGGGGGACCAGAGTCCACGGTTACTGGTGATATCCAGGTGGGGACCAGAGTCTCCACGTCAGGGTGAGGCCCAGAGGGGACGATAATCACTAGGTCCAGGTGAGGCCCCGATGTAGAAGTGAAAACAGGTACCATGATGCCCATATGAGGACCTGAGTCAACAGGTCCAGGTGAGGTCCCTGGTGGGAACCAGTAATCTGTCCAGGTGAGGCCCATGTGGGACCACAGTCACCAGGGCCAGTTGGGGGCCAAGACATATAAGAGAGTATCCAGGTCCCAATGATGCCCAGGTAAGGACCAGAGTCAATACAGGTCCAGGAGAGCCCAAATATGGATCAGAGTTCATTGGGTTCCAGGTGAGGTCAGATGGCGACCACAGGAACCAGGTCCAGGAGAGCCCCATATTGGAACCAGAGACACCAGATCCGGTGGGGTCCAGGTGGGACCACAGTCACAGGTCCCAGGTGAGGCGCAGGTGGCAACAGGATTTACAAGTCCAGGTGAGGCCCAGGTGGCGACCAGTCACCACATCCAAGTGCGGACCAGCTAAGACCATATTCACCAGGCGCAGTTGAAAGCCCAAGGGGTAACCCGAGTCACAAGGTAAGGGTGAGTCCCAGAGGGGGGAAGCAGAGTAACAGTTTAGTTTGAGGCCCAGAATGGGACCAGAGGTCCCTGGTCAAAGTGAGGCCCAGTGTGGATAGAGTATCCAGGTCCCAAGATGCCTGGGTGAGGATCAGAGTCACTATGGCCATGGAAGTCCCAGATGGGGAACAGAATCACTAGGTCATAGGTGAGGCATAGAATAAGACCACAGTCAAGCAGTATCAGGTGAGCCCCTTGTGGGAACCAGAGCCACTCTATCTAGCTGACTCCTAGGTCCATGTGAGGCCCCTGTGAGGACCAGATTCATCAGGTCGAATTGAGGCATAGCTGGGGACAAGAGTCACCAGGTCTTTGTGCGGCCTAGATGGGGCAAGATTCAGTAGTTCTGAGTTAGGTCAAAGTGGGGATGAGAGACACCAGGTCCAGGTGAGGCCATACTGAGGACCAGAGTCACCAGATCCAGATGAGGTCCATGTGGGGACCAGGGTCACCAGATCCAGGTGAATTCCAGGTGGGGACCAGAGTCATCAGATCCAGGTGAAGCCCAGGTGGGGACCAGAGTCACTAGGTCCAGATGAGGCCCAGGTGAGGACCAGAGTTACCAGGTACACGTGAGGCCCCGGTGGAGATCAGAGGCAACAGGTCCATGTGAGTCCGGCTTCGGGACCATAGTGAACAGGTCTACCTGATGCCCAGGAGTGGAACACAGTAAGCAGGTCCAGGTGAGTCCCCGGTGGTGACAAGAGTCACCACGTCCAGGTGAGGCCCAGGTGCGGACCAGGATCACCAGGTACAGGGAGGCCCTTGAAAGAACCAGAGTCAACAGTTCGAGGTCAGGCGTAGGTGGCAACCAGGGACAGCAGGTCCCAGTAAAGCCAATGTGGGGTTCACAGTCACTAGTGCATGGTGAGACCCAGAGGGGAACCAGAGTCACATGGTCTAGGTGAGGTCCAGTTGTGGAACACACTCACCGGGTCCCCATTTTGCCCAGTTGGGGACCATGATCATCAGGGCCAGGTGAGGCCCAGATGGGGACCGGAGTCCCCAATCCAAGTGAAGCCCAGGTGGGGACCACAGTCACCAGATCCAGGGTAGTCTCAGGTGCAGACCCGAATCACCAGGTCCAGGTGAGGTGCGGTGGCAACCACACTCACCAGGTCCCGGTGAGGCTCTGGTGGGGACCAGAGTCACGAGGTACATGAGAAGCTAGAAACACTGCAGCCACCAGGTCCACATGATGTCCATATGGGAACGAGGATCACCAGTTACAGGTGAGGACCAGGTGGGGATCCGACTCACCATGTCCAGATGAGACCCAGGTGGTAACCGGTGTCACCATGTCCTCGTGTGCCCCAGGTGAAGACCAGAGTTATTAGGTCCGCCTGGATGAGTGTTAGTGAACCGTGTAACCATATCCTGATGCTACCCAGGTGGGTACCAGAGACACCAGGTCCTGATGAGGCCCAGGTGTAACCGGAGACATGAGGTCCAAATGAGGTCCCGATGGGAATCACAGTCACCAGGTCAGGTGAGCCCATGCTTAGGATCAGAGTTACCAGGTACAGGTGAGGCCCAGGTGGAGCCAGAGTCACCTGGTACAGAAGAGGCCAAAGTCAGGACCAGAGTTACCAGGATCAGGTCAGTCCCAGTGGGTAATACAGTAACCATGTCCCAATGATGCCCAGGTAGAATCAGAGTCACCAGGTACAGCGAGGCGCAGGTGGGTAGAATATTCACTAGGTTCAGGTGAGGCCCAGATGAGGACCAGAGTCACCAGGTCTAGTTGACGCCTAGAGGGGTACCAGATTCACCTGGTCTAGGGGACATCCAGATGGGGACCAGAGTCACCATGTCAGGGTGAGGCCCAGAGGGCATCCAGAGTCATCATGTCCAGGTGAGGTTCAGGTGTGGAAAAGAGTATCCAGGTCATAATGGTCCACAGGTGAGGACCAGAGTTACCAGATCTGGGTGAGGCCCAGTTAGGAGCAGAGTCACAAGTTCCAGGTGAGGCCAAGAAGGAGTCCACAGCAATCAGGTCCAGGTGAGGATCAAAGTCACCAGGAATGGGTGAGGCCCAGATGGGGACCAGATTCACGAGGTCCAGGTGATTCCCATTTGGTGACAAGGGTTACCAGTTCCGGGTGAGGACCAGGTAAGGACCAGATTCCCCAGGTCCAAGTGAGGCCCACTTGAGACCTGTGTCACCAGGTATGGTTGAGGCCCAGGTGGCAAGCCCACTCACCAGGTCTACGTGAGGCCAACCTGCAGGCGATGCAGAGGAACCGTGTCCCGATGATGTCCAGGTAGGGACCAGAGGTACGAGGTCCAGGTGACGCCAACCTGCAGGCCATGCAGAGGAACCGTGTCCCGATGATGCCCAGGTAGGGACCAGAGTTACCAGGTCAAGAAGAGGCCAATCTGCAGACCATTATGTGGAACCAGGTCGCGATGTTGCCCACGTAGGGACCAGAGTCACCAGGTCCAAATGAGGCCAGATGGAGCATATTCACTAGGTCCATGTGAGGCCCAGTTGAGGACCAGAGTCACCAGAACTGGTTGAGGCCTAGAGGGGTACCAGAATCACCTGGTCCAGGTGACATCCAGATGGGGACCAGAGTCCCCTGATAGTGAACAGTGTAACCATAACCTGATGCTACATAGATGGTTACCAGAGACACCAGGTCCTGGTGAGGCCCAAGAGGGACCCGAGACATGAGGTCCAGGTGAGGTCCCCATGGGAACCGCAGTTCAGCAGGTCAGGTGAGACCCATGCTTAGGATCAGAGCCACCAGTTACAGGTGAGGCCACAGTTTGAGCCAGATCACCTGGTACAGAAGAGGCCAAAGTCAGGACAAGAGTTACCAGGATCAGGTCAGTCCCAGTGGGGAATAGAGTAACCATGTCCCGATGATGCCCAGGAAAGAACCAGAGTCACCAGGTCCATATGAGGCGCAGGTGGGAGCATATTCATTAGGTCCCGGTGATGCCAAGTTGAGGACAAGAGTCACCAGTTCTAGTTGAGGCGTAGAGGGGTCCAGATTCACCTGGTCTAGGTGAAATCCAGATTGGGTCCAGAATCACCAAGTCAGGGTGAGGCCCAGGTGGTGACCAGGAAGTTACCAGTTCCGGGTGAGCATAAGGTAAGGACCAGATTCACAAGGTCCAATCTAGGCCCCACGTGGGGACTTTGTCACCAGGTATGGGTGAGGCCCATGTGGCAACCCCCACTCACCAGGTCCAGGTGAGGCCAACCTGCAGGCCATGTAGAGGAACCATGTCCGGATGATGCCCATGTAGGGACCAGAGTTACCAGGTCCAGGTGAGGCCAACCTGCAGGCCATGCAGTGGATCCATGTCCCGATGATGCCCAGGTAGGGAACAGAGTCACCAGGCCCAAATGAGGCCCAGATGGAGCATATTCACTAGGTCCAGGTGAGGCCCAGTGAGGACTAGAGTCACCAGATCTGGGTGACGTGCAGATAGGATCAGAGCCACCAGTTCCAGGTAAGGCCAAGAAAGAGTCCACAGCAATCAGGTCCAGTGGGGAACTAAGTCACCAGGACTGGGTGAGGCCCAGATGGAGACCAGATTCACTCACCAGGTCCAGGTGAGGCCAGGTGGTGACCGGAGTCCCCGGGTCTAGTAGAGGACCAGGTAAGGACCAGATTCACCAGGTCAAAAGGCACACGTGGGGACCTGAGTCACCAGGTATGGGTGTGTCCAGGTGGCAACCCCACTCACCAGGTTCCAGGTGAGGCCCAGGTATATAAGAAGCGATCCAGGTCGCAATGATGCCCAGGTAAGGACCAGAGTCACAGTCCAGGAGAGGCCCCAATTGGACCAGAGTCATTTGTTCCAGGTGATGCCTGATGGAGACCACGGAATCAGGTCCAGGAGAGCCCCATATGGGAAGCAGAGCCACCAGATCCAGGTGAGGTCCGGTGGGACCAAGGTCACAAGGTCCATGTGAGGCGTAGGTGGCAACAGGATTCACCAAGTCCAGGGTGAGGCCCAGCTGGCGACCAGTCACCAGATCCAAGTGAGGGCAAGCTAAGGACCAGATTCACCAGGCCCAAATGAAGCCCATGGGGTGACCAGAGTCACCAGGTAAGGGTGAGTCCAGAGGGGGAACCAGAGTAACCAGTTTAGTTTGAGGGCCAGAATGGGTCCAGAGGTCCCTAGTCAGAGTGAGGCCCAGGTGTGGAATAGTGTATCAGGTCCAATGATGCATGGATGAGACCA
>NW_023331164.1:0-44892 GCF_011100685.1 Canis lupus familiaris | reverse complement strand
CTCTGCCTCTCTCTCTCTCTCTCTCTGTGTGTGGTGTGGTGTGTGTGTGTGGTGTGTGTGACGGTCATAAATAAATAAATATGACAGAAACTCATGATGTAGTTTCTCTCTCTCCTCTTTGGTTACATTTTCAAGTAAATTGTCTGATTTTTTTTTCATTTTTTAAATCAATTGATTAATTAATTAATTAATTAATATATTGAGAGAGAGAGAGAGGAAGAGCACTAGCAGAAGAAGGGGCAGAGAGAGAGGAAGAAGCGGACTCCCGCTGAGCAGGGAGCCACATATGGGGCTCCATCCCAAGACCCCAGATCATGACTTGAGCAAAAGGCAGTCCCTTCATCAGCTGAGGCCCAAGTGCCCCCTGGTGTGTGATTCTTAGAACATACTCAAATCTGTGTCTCTCATTGTCTCTTCTTAATCATGCTTGAAAACAATGGTTATTGTACCAGATTCCTGAACAGAGCAGAAGGTGATAAGATGCTAGCATGTATATTTGGAGGAAGAAGGACGTCTCGTTTATGTCTTATGTATTAAATTGATGTCCTTACTTAGTTTTAACATCACAATTTCTGGTAGGGTTAACACATTGTAATAATAAAGTATTAATTATTTTCCCATTGTAGAACCCTGTTGGTCAGGGATCGCTGTTCTAATTCCTCCCTTTTTTGATAACTTATTTTATCATCAGGATCATTGATAAATACAGCATAAAGACTTAATTATTGTAAAATATTCAGACAATACATCTGTGCTTCTCTGTATCTGTCTCCTAAAATCTGAAATCTCCTTTCCTAAAAAATATGTTCATCAACATAGTGCCTTATAACAGAAAGCATTTTATGTATTTAAGAGCGAATGCATTGGAGTCAGACAGGTCAGACAGGAATATGCAATTTCAATAGAAATTGAATTCTGAAGCTTCTGTTTATTGTGTGTGAACTTAGTGATTCTTTTAGCCCCAATAACTTCACTTGTTGATAAAATTGGAACAGCAGTATATATTTATTGAGTTGCTGGGACAATTTTATAATATAATGATTTGGAACAATTAACTATATATCTGGCATTTCACAAGTATTTAATTAATCTTTATCATTATTGTTATGAAAGTATCTTTAAAAATAGATGTGCTATGAGCACCTGGGTATCTCAGTGGTTGAACATCTGCCTTTGATTCAGGTTGTGATCCTGGGGTCCTGGGATCAAGTCCCTCATGGGCTCCCCTCAGGGAGCCTGCTTGTCCCTCTGCCTGTGTCTCTGCCTCTCTCTCTGTGTCTCTCATGAATAAATAAAATCTTAAAAAATAAAACAATAAAAATACATATTCTATGATTTCTTCCTCTGCATTTTATTTCAGTTCAGGAATCTGCATTTTTAAAAAAATCTCACAGCAATACAGAATTTTGAAACCTCGTTTACTTTTTTTTTTAATTTTATTTATTTATGATAGTCACACAGAGAGAGAGAGATCTCCCAGCACCGGGAGCCCGACGTGGGATTCGATCCCAGGTCTCCAGGATCGCGCCCCAGGCCAAAGCAGGCGGTAAACCGCTGCCACCCAGGGATCCCACCTCGTTTACTTTTTAACATCGATATATTAGAGCTTGTTTGGAGTTGCTATTTTTTTTGTTGTTGTTGTTTTGGGGTTTGTTTGTTTTAGATATTTCTTAGTTTATCCTCTGTTGTTTTCTTTTATTTATCATCCACTTTACCTCTCTGTTAATGACTGATATTCCTCATCATCTTGGCTTTTCTTATTTAGCATCAGGGTTTTGTTTTCCCTCACCTTTTTACATAATTCCACATAAATTCCATTATATTTTTTCTCAAATATTATCTTTATTAGTTTTGAGGTTTTACTACATGTAGGGAAAAAGTCTACTACTTTATTATGACTGGAGGGCAAATTACAATTGTATCATGCTAGTAGTGTTTTAATTAAATTGTACATAGCAGGGGTAAGGACCACATAGACTACTCAGAGGACTCTCCAGGCACCCACAGAGATCCATTCATGGCAAATGATTTTATACTTAGTATAGAGGAATATCATTTTGAAGACTACACCTGGTTAGTGCTATTTTTTCCAAGCATCTGTTTTTACTACCTATGCCATTAAACTTCATTTATGCTGACTAAAAAGGTAATGCTTAGAATTTTGTAGAAATAAATAACATCTTAATTTACTTATTTGTTTAAAGACTTATTTATTTGAGAGAGAGAGAGAGAGAGAGAATACATGTATGAGTCAGGAGGGTGGGACAGAGGGAAAGAATCTTCAAGGAGATTCCCTGCTCACCTGGGAGCTCAATCCAGGCTCCATCTCAAGACCCATGAGATCATGACCTGAGCCAAAACCAGGAATCATACACTTAACTGACTTAACCCATTTCTTAAAATGAAATGCTATTTTATTTCATTATAAAATGTTGCCCTTATTACAGTCAGAGGGAGTGGGAAATACAACTCATTCTAGTCTATGGTATCCTACAATAAACATTTCTAGAAATCAAGCAGAGTGAATTTTGTGTTCTGTGACTATGGCTCTGAAAGGTTCTTCTCTGTGATTTTTCTCATTTTACAAGGAATGTTTGCTTCTTTGAAAGAAAGACAACTGGAGGATGATTGATGTTCCAGGTAGTCCATGCTTTTGCTCACAGATTTTTGACTGGGTATCAACAAGTGGCTCAGTCAACTTAACTACACTGGAAGATGGGGAATATGCAAGAGCACATGGGTATTTGATAACTAGCGAGTATCTCAGCCAAAAAAATTTTTATCAGATTTTTCAAGGTTTCATTCTATCCTTTGGCTTGGGATTTTTTTAAAGATTTTACGTATTAGAGAGGGAGAGAGCGAGTGAGCAAGAGCCAGCACAAGCTGGGGGAAAGGCAGAAGGAGAGGGAGAAGCAGACGCCTCACTGAGCAGGGTGCCCCATGCAGGGGTCCCTCCCAGGATGACCCTGAGATCATGACCTGAGCTGAAGGCAGATGCTTAACTGACTGAGCCACCCTGGTGCCCCGATTTGGCTTGGAAAGTTTTAAGGTGGGAGCCCAACTGTATCATTTGCTTTTTCTGAATCTATTAGGATGTTCATATTTTTTATTTTTCTGTTTGTATAATAAATTAAATCCATTGATTTTAAATAGTAATTCTTTGTTCCTTTCATTCCGTGGTCATATCATTATTTAAATATATTGCTGGATTCAGTTTGCTAATGTTTTAACATTTTTTCCCTCTTTGCTAATAAAATACGTTAGTCTGTAATTTTATGTCCATATTATGTTTTGTCAGATTTTAATATTAAAATTATGTTGGCTCACTGTAGCAATATAGTGAGCCTCTTTTTTTTGTCTTTTTCTTCTCCAGGAAAGCTTACATACAATTGGTGAAATATTCTCTTTAAATATGAATAATTAATAAGACAAGCCATATGTGAATAGAATTTTAGTTTAAAATTCAATTTTTAAAAACTATACAGCAAAGTTTTCATTTTTTTACTATTTTTACTTAAGATTGGTTTTCAAACAACTTCTATAATTTAATTATAAGTTTATTATTAAAAGTTGCTCTAAAATACTCTGAGTTTTGAAATGTCTACAGAACTTAAAGTGAATTTCCAATTTTTATTCTTGATATTAGCATGTTTCCTTTCATTTATTCTTAATTAATCCTGCTGTGTTTTTGATGTTTTGTGTGTGTGCGTGTGCGTGTGTTTAAGCAATTTTTAAAAATATTTATTTTGTAATGTACCCCTAGTCCAAAGTAACTATGTTTTAAAAATTGAGGGCCAAAAAACTTACAAGAATCTATTCAGTTCAACCTAAAAACAATGATACCTGGAAAATACTCCATACTAATAAGTCTGGCCTAAGAGGTTAAGATTCTAAGGCATTCCTAAATCATGGTGCTCTGAAAAATATATGCATTTCTGCTGGTATTGTGTGATATTTTTGTTTGTTTCCAATTTAACCCTTTAAATGAATAATTTATTCCTTTGCAGATTTCCTTATTGTATGTTTCTTTCTATATACTTAGTTATTGTCTCTGTCATCATAAGTAGCTTTCTTTCTTTAGGCTTACTTATGCACTTTTACCTGTTCTTTTTTTTTTTTCTTTTTATTATTAGCCCTTAATTTCTTTCTTTCTTTTTTTAATAAAATAATTTTTATTGGAGTTCAATTTACCAACATACAGAATAACACCCAGTGCTCATCCCGTCAAGTGTCCCCCTCAGTGCCCGTCACCCACTCACCCCCACCCTCCTCCCCTTCCACCACCCCCAGTTCGTTTCCCAGAATTAGGAGTCTTTATGTTCTGTCTCCCTTTCTGATATTTCCCACACATTTCTTCTCCCTTCCCTTATATTCCCTTTCACTATTATTTATTTTCCCCAAATGAATGAGAACATACACTGTTTGTCCTTCTCTGATTGACTTACTTCACTCAGCATCATACCCTCCAGTTCCATCCACGTTGAAGCAAATGGTGGGTATTTGTCGTTTCTAATGGCTGAGGAATATTCCATTGTATACAGAGACCACAGCTTCTTTATCCACTCATCTTTCAATGGACACTGAGCCTCCTTCCACAGTTTGGCTATTGTGGACATTGCTGCTAGAAACATTGGGGTGCAGGTGTCCCGGCGTTTCCCTGCATCTGTATCTTTGGGGTAAATCCCCAGCAGTGCAATTGCTGGGTCTTAGGGCAGTTCTATTTTTAACTATTTGAGGAACCTCCACAGTTTTCCAGAGTGGCTGCACCAGGTCACGTTCCCACCAACAGTGCAGGAGGGTTCCCCTTTCTCCACATCCTCTCCAAATTTGTGGTTTCCTGTCTTGTTAATTTCCCCCATTCTCACTGGTGTGAGGTGGTATCTCATGGTGGTTTTGATTTGTATTTCCCTGATGGCAAGTGATGCAGAGCATTTTCTCATGTGTGTGTTGGCCATGTCTATGTCTTCCGCTGTGAGATTTCTGTTTAAGTCTGTTGCCCATTTCATGATTGGATTGTTTGTTTCTTTGCTGTTGAGTTTAAGAAGTTCTTTATAGATCTTGGAAACTAGCCCTTTATCTGATACGTCTTTGCAAATATCTTCTCCCATTCTGTAGGTTGTCTTTTAGTTTTGTTGACTGTTTCTTTGCTATGCAAAAGCTTCTTATCTTGATGAAGTCCCAATAGTTCATTTTTGCTTCTCTTTCCCTTGCCTTCATGGATGTATCTTGCAAGAAGTTGCCATGGCCAAGTTCAAAAAGGGTGTTGCTGTGTTCTCCTCTAGGATTTTGATGGAATCTTGTCTCACATTTAGATCTTTCATCCATTTTGAGTTTATCTTTGTGTCTGGTGGAAGAGAGTGGTCTAGTTTCTTTTTCTGCATGTGGATGTCCAATTTTCCCAGCACCATTTACTGAAGAGACTGTCTTTTTTCCAGTGGATAGTCTTCCCTCCTTTGTCGAATATTAGTTGACCTTAAAGTCGAGGGCCCACTTCTGGATTCTCTATTCTGTTCCATTGATCTATGTGTCTTTTTTTGTGCCAGGACCACACTGTCTTGATGACCACAGCTTTGTAGTACAACCTGAAATCTGGCATTGTGATGCCCCCAGCTATGGTTTTCTTTTTCAATAAATCCCTGGGTATTCGAAGTCTTTTCTGATTCCACACTAATCTTAAGATAATTTGTTCCAACTCTCTGAAGAAAGTCCATGGTATTTTAATAAGGATTGCATTGAATGTGTAAATTGCCCTGGGTAGCATTGACATTTTCACATATTAATTCTTCCAATCCATGGGCATGGAATATATTTCCATCTCTTTGTGTCTTCCTCAATTTCTTTCAGAAGTGTTCTGTGGTTTTTCAGGTATAGATCCTTTACCCCTTTGGTTAGGTTGATTCCTAGATATCTTATGCTTTTGGGTGCAATTGTAAATGGGATTGACTCCTTAATTTCTCTTTCTTCAGACTTATTGTTAGTGTATACAAATGCCACTGACTTTGGGCATTGATTTTGTATCCTGCCACACTGCCAAATTGCTGTACGAGTTCTAGCAATCTTGGGGTGGAGGCTTTTGGGTTTTCTATGTACAGTATCATGTCATCTGGGAAGAGGGAGAGTTTGACTTCTTCTTTGCCAATTTGAATGCCTTTTATTTATTTTTGTTGCCTGATTGCTGAAGCTAGGACTTCTAGTACTATATTGAATAGCAATGGTGAGAGTGGACAACCCTGTCTCATTCCTGATCTTAGGGGAAAGGCTCCCAGTGTTTCCCCATTGAGAATGACATTTGTTTGGGTTTTTCGTAGACGACTTTTAAGATGCTGAGGAATGGTCCCTCTATCCCTACACTCTGAAGAGTTTTGATCGGGAATGGATGCTATATTTTGTCAAATGCTTTCTCTGCATCTATTGAAAGGATCATACGGTTCTTGTTTTTTCTCTTGATGATCTGATCAATCACACTGATTGCTTTACGAGTGTTGAACCAGCCTTGCATCCCGGGGATAAATCCCACTTGATCATGGTGAATAATCTTCTTAATGTATTGTTGGATCCTATTGGCTGGTATCTCGTTGAGAATGTTTGCATCTGTGTTCCTCAGGGATATTGGTCTCTAATTCTCCTTTTTGGTGGGGTCTTTGTCTGGTTTTGGAATTAAGGTGATGCTGGCCTCATAGAGGAAGTTTGGAAGTACTCCATCTCTTTCTGTCTTTTAAACAGCTGTAGTAGAATAGGTACAGTCTCTTCTTTAAGTGTTTGATAGAATTCCCCAGGGAAGCCATCTGGACCTGGACTTTTTGTGTCTTGGGAGGTTTATGATGACTGCTTCAATTTCCTGGTTATCGGCCTGTTCAGGTTTTCTATTTCTTCCTGTTCCAGTTTTGGTAGTTTGTGGTTCTCCAGAAATCTGTCCATTTCTTCTAGATTGCCTAATTTATTGGCGTATAGCTGCTCATAATAAGTTTTAAAAATTGTTTGCATTTCCTTGGTGTTGGTGCTGATCTCTCCTTTCTCATTCATGATTTTATTAATTTGAGTCTTTTCTGTCTTCTTTTTAATAAGGCTGGCTAATGGTTTATCTATCTTATTAATTCTTTCAAAGAACCATCTCCTGGTTTTGTTGATCTGTTCCACAGTTCTTCTGGTCTCCATTTCATTGAGTTCTGCTCGAATCTTTATTAACTCTCTTCTTCTGCGGGGTGTAGGATCTATTTGCTGTTCTGTCTCCAGCTCCTTTAAGTGCAAGGTTAGCTTTCGTATTTGGGTTCTCTCCAGTTTTTCAATGGATGCTTGTATTGCGATGTATTTCCCCCTCAGGACTGCTTTTGCTGCATCCCAAAGATTCTCATTAGTTTCCATGAATCTTTTAAATTCTTCTCTGATTTCCTGGTTGACCCTTTCATCTTTTAGCAGGATGGTCCTTAACCTCCACGTTTGAAATTCTTCCAAACTTCTTCTTGTGATATAGTTCTAGTTTCAAAGCATTATGGTCTGAAACTATGCAGGGGACAATCCCAATCTTTTAGTATCCGTTAAGACCTGAGTGTGACCCAGTATGTGGTCTATTCTGGAGAAAGCTCCATGTGCACTTGAGAAGAACGTGTATTCAGCTGCATTTGGATGTAAAGTTCTGTAACTATCTGTGAAATCCATCTGGTCCAGTGAAGCATTTAAAGCTCTTGTTTCTTTGGAGATGTTGTGCTTAGAAGACCTGTCAATTGTAGAAAGTGCTATATTCCAGTCACCAAGTATAAGTGTTTTATTATTTAAGTATGTCTTAACTTTGGTTATTAATTGACTGATATACTTGGCGGCTTCCACATTCGGGGCATAAATATTCATGATTGTTAGGTCCTCTTGTTGGATAGATCCTTTTAGTATGATATAGTGTCCCTCTTCATCTCTCACTACAGTCTTTGGGACACACTTTAATTTCTCTGATATAAGGATGGCTACCCCTGCTTTCTTTTGAGGACCATTTGAATGGTCCATGGTTCTCCAACCTTTTATTTTCAGGCTGTAGGTGTCCTGTTGTCCAAAATGAGTCTCTTGAAGACAGCAAATAGATGGGTCTTGCTTTTTTATCCAGTCTGAAACCCTGCACCTTCTGATGGGGTCATTAAGCCCATTCACGTTCAGAGTTACTATTGAAAGATATGGATTTAGTGTCATCATGATACCTATTCAGTCCCTGTTTTTGTGGATAGTTCCCTTGGACCTCCTCTTTCTTTTACAGGGTCCCCCTTAATATTTCTGGCAGAGCCAGCTTGGTGGTCACATATTCTTTCAGTTTCTGCCTATCTTGGAAGCTCTTTATCTCTCCTGCTATTCTGAATGAGAGCGTTGCTGGATAAAGTATTCTTGGCTGCAGGTTCTTTTCATTTAGGACCCTGACTATATCCTGCTGACCCTTTCTCGCCTGCCAGGTCTCTGTGGAGAGGTCTGCTGTTGTCCTAATGCTTCTCCCCATAAAAGTTAGTGATTTCTTATCTCTTGCTGCTTTAAGGATCTTCTCTTTATGTTTGGAATTTGCAAAGCTTCACTATTAAATGTTGAGGTGTTGACGATTTTTATTGATTTTAGGGGGGGGATCTCTCTATCTCCTGGATCTGAATGCCTATTACCCTCCCCCAGTTAGGGAAGTTCTCAGCTATGATTTGTTCAAATACAGTTTCTGGACCTCTGTCCCTTGCGGCGCCCTCAGGAACCCCAATTAAACGTAGATTTTTCCTTCTGAGGCTGTGATTTATTTCCCTTAACCTATCCTCATGGTCTTTTAATTGTCTTTCTATTTTTTTACTCAGTTTCCATACTTGCCATCAACTTGTCTTCTATGTCACTCACTCGTTCTTCTACCTCGTTAACCCTTGTCGTTAGGACCTCCAGTTTTGATTGCATCTCATTTAATTGATTTTTAATTTTGGCCTGATTAGCTAAATTCTGCAGTCATGAAGTCTCTTGAATCTTTTATGCTTTTTTCTAGAGCCACCAGTAGTTGTATAATAGTGCTTCTGAATTGGCTTTCTGACATTGAATTGTATTCGAAATTTTGTAACTCTGTGGGAGAGAGGACTGTTTCTGATTTTTAGTATTGAGGTGAGTTTTTCCTTCTAGTCAGTTTGCTCAGTGCAGAGTGGCCAACAACATGTTGTACTGGAAAAAGGAGAAAAAGGGGGAAAAAAAAGAAGAAATAAAAAAGAATAAAAAAGGGGGTGGGGAAACAACAGAAACAAACAGAAAAGAAAAAACAAGGGGAGTATCCTCTGATTCCATATACTGTAAATCCCTTGACTTCCCCTGGAACTTTCCAGGCTGCTTGGTCAATAACTTGCTTTTCCTCTGACCTTCGAGCTGGTCTTCTGGGGGAGGGGCCTGCTGTGCTGATTCTCAGGTGTGTGCACCTGGGGGAGCTGCCCAGCCCTCTACCAGGTCTACAATTCAGTGGGATTCTTTATCCTGTGAGGCCCCTGCTCAGGCCAGGTACAGGGTGACACCAGGAGGGACAACCACAGTAGCGGCGGCCAGCTGTCCAGCTCTGGAGTCAGCTCCCACAGTAACTACTGCAGCTCCCAATGTGCAGGGGTCTGGGTGCTCCAGGGTAGGGGCACGATCTGCACAGCTCGGGGCCACCCGGCGGCAGGAGAGACCTGGCTGTCCTTTGTCCTCCCGGCCTCTGCCTGTGCTGGGGGAGCCCCAGATCCTCGGCTGTGTCTCCCAGTGCCCTGGGCTCTGGGGCCTCTGACACTGTGAATGGACCTAAAGTACCACGATGTGTAATTTAAAAGCATCAGAGTCAATTTTGTGTGAAGTTAACTTATCCTTTATTGCAATAAAACTCTATAAGCTATTATACAGGTTAAAGAAAAACTCAAAAAATAGAAACAGTGAAATAACAGGGGAGGGCAAGCCCTGTTGGGCTGTAGCCATCACGAGCCCCGCGGTGGGAGCTGGGGCGGGCCCCCGAGGTGGTCAGGGGGCTGCTAACGGATCGAAGCAGGTTGTTCCAGAGGCAGGTTGCAGGTCTGGCCCTCTGGGGACCCCGATTGCAGGCACCAGGGCCTACTCTTCCGGGGTGGCCATGGGAGCAGGTGGCTCCTCCTCATAGGGGCAGGGAACCATAGGTTCGACCAGCACGTGCACCACCTTCACCTCAGGAGCCAGCATCTCTGCCTTGACCAAGTCCTCATCTCCAGCAGCCACTATCCCTTCAGACCCGGAACCTTCCCCAGGCTCCACAGTTGGAGCTGGGGCGGGCTCCTCGGGTGGTTCAACAGGTTGCTCCATCCCCGAGGCCAGTTGCTCCATCAGTTAGGAGGTGGCTGGGGCACATCCACGACCTCGAGAGCAGGGGGTGGTGCCTGCTCCTCTTCCAGGGCTCCCAGGGGTGCAGGGGGCTCCTGCAGGGCAGCAGTGACCACTATCTGCAGGGGCTTTGCCTCCCCAGCAGGCGGCTCATCGCAGGCCAAGCCCTCAGCCCCAGCAGCCAGGCCCCACGGGGCAGCAGGCCCCACGGTCGGAGCTGGGGTGCATCCAGAGTGGGTTCAGGGTGTTTTCCTCGGGCCGAAGCTGTAGATCCAAGAAGACAAAGTATCACCACCAGGACAGACTGTCCACGTCCCTCCCAAATCAAGGCCACTCTTCCCGCCACTCGATGTGTGTGAGGCAAGAGCCCTGGGAGGTGTCCCCAGGCTGCAGCCCGTGGGGTGGGGTGTGAGCCCACCCCTGCTCCTGGTCCAGCAGCAAGGAGGCTGGATCTGCGGCCCCCCCCATCCCCAGCTCGGCCACCCCCAGTCCTCCTCACCCCAGCCTCTCGCTCCTGCATGGAGGCGTCTGAATTGCCTCAGGTGACGCAGGGCCCGGAGATGCGCATCTGTGCCTGGCATGTGCTGTCTTAACAATTCCAGGAGTTTTATAAGGGAGGGAAATTCTGGGAACTGATGAAAGTCGTCCCCATAATAATTCAGCCATATTTCCATCATGAAGGACACGGCCCTGGGGAGGGACAGGCGGGAACAGGCATCAGAAGACAGGGCTCTGTCACATGCAGGTGTCCCGGGGAAGCCCTGCAGGACCCGGCCTTCCGCGCAGGGTGTCGGAGACCAGTCCTGCTCCTCGTCCCCCTGCCAGCTGGTGGTCCTGCCTGCCACAGGCCTGCTCCCCGAAGAGGGGCTGGGATGCAACCTCTGTGTGGGGAGCCCAGGCCCAGCGGGGTGACCATCAGCGTCTCTCCTGGGGAAGCAGGGCTCCCTCCTCAGCCTGGTCCCTGCCCACCTACCCCTTAAGTCCACCGGCAGGCATCAGGGGGCGGGGGGCGTCTGGCCTGTCATTGCCCTCACTGCACACACTGTTGCTCTGGGAAGCTCCAAGGCAGGAGGGCTCGGGCTCTATGTCCTGCCAGGCCTTGCCAGGAGCCGCCCGGGACCGCCACCTTCCTTCCTGTGTCTCTGTGCTGCCTCCCTCCCGAGGGGCCCCCGGGGGTCCTTCCACTGACTCTAATCTCCCTTCTCCCACGGGGCGGGGGCCGCCTGGTCCGGGAGCCCTCACCGGCCCTCCTGAGCACTGCTGTTCCCCCGGGTCCAGGTGCCACCAGACTGGGGAGTACGATGCTCCCCACCCCCTCTGCTCTGGGCTCCAGGTGTGGGGCAGAGAGAGGGTTGGGGGGGCATGGAGAAGGTCTCCCTGAGGGGTCTCAGTGCCTCCCACCAAGCCCACCCCCATCCACCGCTCTCCTTTGCTCTTTTCCAGAAGGGGCATTAGACCTTTTCCCTGTCACGGAATTGCAGATGTGTGGGGTGGGGGCAGCCCCCACCGCCCCACAGCCCCTTCGCTGCCCTCCAGGAGAGGGAAGGCCCTCCTGCAGGAGCCGGAGTCACTCACAGTTTCCAGCACTGCAGGACCACATCGTTGTTACCCCACGCATCTGCGATGCACCCATACCTAGAGGAGAGCAGGGACATCCCATGAATCGTCCTGTGGACGCGACCTCTCATCATAGGGGCTTCACCCTCTGACCCCGACTAGGCCTTGCCCCGGGGGCAGTCAGCTTTGTGCCCCGGGGGCAGTCAGCTTTGTGCGTGGGGCCACGGGCAGCTCCCGGAGAAGTGCCCGCACCTGCTGGGGCCTCCTGAAGGCTTGAGCATGAAAGGGCTCTGGCCAGGCCCATGGCCCATATCTTAGTGGGCTTGGGGGGTCCCGGGGTTCCCTGTCTGGCTGCCCCAGGACACAGACCCCCGATGGACTCTCAAACCTCCCTTTCAATGGGGAAACAGGCCGCTCAGGACCCTGGTGATGGGGGGGCAGGGAGGAGGCACAGGCCTGGTCACGGGGAGGAGGACGGCTGCTGAGCACAGGCACAGCCCCTCTGGCCGACCCGCCACAGGCCAGGCCCCGGGGCTGCCCTCCAGGACCTAGGCCCTGGGGGACCCTGCTCCAGGCGGGGGAGCAGCCCGAGGCCGGGAAGCTCACACCATCCCCAGCCTCCCCAGCAGCAGGTGGCCCAGCCCTGGGCTGCGGAGGGGCAGGTGCTCACTCGGTGAACAGCAGGTCCAGCACCTCGTCCGTGGTGGCGAATGTACGATAATCCTCTAAAAAGCTGAAGATGTAGATGACGTCCCTGCGCTGCAAGGCGAGCAGCAGTTGTCGGACTTTGTACTCCAGCAGCTCCGTCCGGGTGAGCTTGGTCAGGACGATCTGATGCCCCTTCCCGGCCGCGGCCCCTGCACCCTGAGGTGGGACAGAGGGGACGTGCAGCCTGCAGGGAGCCGCCAGGAGACCTGGGATCCCGCCCCGGCAGGCCCTGCGCTGGGGCCCCGTGGGCTTGAGGAGCTGGGGCTCCCTCTCCCGCTCAAGCTCCCTGCCTGTCTCTTACACAAACAGGACCAACTATGCAATAAAGAAAAACTCAGAGGATAAATGTTCAAAATATTTGGATCATTACAAGGACCTCCAGAGACACAGAGAGAGACCGAGAGAGGCAGCCACACAGACAGAGGGAGAAGCAGCCCGTGCAGGGAGCCCAGGCGGGCTCGATCCCGGGCCTCGGAGATCAGGCCTGGGGGAAGGCAGGCGCTAACCCCCGGGGGACCAGGCCTCCCCTGAGGGCTCTATTCTGATGTTCCCACACATCTGTGCGCAGGGACTCTGCATCTGGCCCAGGCAGGGGCAGGGCCATGGGGGCAGGTGTGGGGAGGGGGGGATCCAGACTCATGTGGGAGCAGGAGTGTCGGGGGGCCCAGGGGGTAGCAGGCTGGCTTCTGGGAACCCGGGGTCCTTCCTGCCGCATCGGGGCCCGGGTGTCGGGGGGCCCAGCCCCTGCACTCACCCTGAGCCCGCGCTGGCCTCCATTAGCTGCGCAGGGCACCTCCCTGCTCCTGGAGGCTGGGGCAGACGACCCCTTCTCCTCTCCGCCCCACGACCCGGGTGGAGCTCTGTGGAGACAGTGCCCGGCAGCCAGGCAGGAGGCCTCAGCGCCCGGTCTGGCCCCCTCGGCTGGGCCGCACCCCCAGCTGCCTCTACCCAGACACCCCACAGTGCAGGCGGCACCCACCGCCCCTGGGAACAGCAAAGGGATGCGGCTGCAGGGCCTCGGAGTGACTCTGGGGCGGGTAGAGGACCTCAGGAACCCTGTTTCCCCCCTGCCCACCTTGACATCAGGGTGACCCTGAAGGGATCCCCGGGGAATGTGCCGCCCTGCAGCGTCCCCCAGCCTGGATGGGACCTGCCCACACATCCCTGGTTCCCTGAACCTGAGGAGGAGGGGATGAGGCTCCCAGGATGGTGGCACAGGGGGCCTGGCCTGGCCTGCGCTGTGTTACCTGACGGCGCCTCCTGATCACCGCCCTGACACCTTGGTACCTATGCTGGAGCCACTGCCTACAGCATAGGAACAAGCCGCACCCCTGGGGTTCCTGGGAGCCAGAGCCCCCAGACGTGGGCCGGCAGCAAGAGAACATCTTCTAGTAGCAGATGTCTCCAGCCAAGTGAGCCTGAGCTGGGGCTGCACTGGATGCGGGTGCCTGGTTACGGGGGTTCCGTTCTGTTGGGCTCTGTGACACGGCAGTGACCTCACTTCCTGGGACCCCCCCCTGACCCACTCCTGGAGGAAGCTGCAGGGGCAGCGCTCGTGCTGCCGCCCCCCCCCCTCCCTGCAGGCGATGGCCTGTGCACACAGTGACACAACCACACCCCTGTCCACAGGCCCCAGGGAAGGACTGTGTGCACCCAGGGCCCCAGCTTGGACACACACCTGGGTTCAGACACGACTGTCCAGTCTTCCCCGGTTTGACCCCGGAGAAGCGTTGTGCCCGTCGGGGATGGTCTGCATCTTGCCTGTGGGATAGGGTGTCCTAGCGGGGCTTCCCCCAGACGTCCCAGGCCACTGAGGCCTCATATCTATGACCTTGGAGGCGGGTGTCACCTGCAGGACATACCTCCACCCACACGTTCTTCCTTGGTGTGTACATGCGTCCAGGCCCACGAGGTCCTGTGTGCACAGGACTAACACACTAATGTTACCTATATGGCAGGGCTGTTTACCTGTAAAATACTGCAAAAAACTACCTATTACAATGTCTGCTATTTATTGCTGTCACCAGTGATGTCGATGATAAGAGTCTTTTAAAAAGATACTTTTATTTAAGATTATACTTTATTATACAGCTCTAAAGCCACACATGTTTTAAAATCCTAAATCCACATTGGGCCAGAACAGCTGGCTGATAAATAGATTACATTCCAAATATGTGTCAGTAGACACCATTAGCCAAATTAAAAAAAAAGAATAATAGAAAAAGAGAGGCACTTTCTAGGGACAGTGTCCTTTACATCTCAAGACTATGTCTTGTTTTTTACATGTGGTATCTTATAGTAGTTGGAATTTTGGTATTTTAAATAAAGGGATTATTTTCCTCAAACACACACACACACACACACACACACATGGGCACCGGTACCCTCATTCTGGAGGCCCAGAAGATGACAGTCCCCCCGGGCAGGGATGGGCAATAGCTCCCCACGATCCTAGGCTCCTGAATCCAAGGCAAACCCTACAGAAGGTGTCGGGGTCTTGGCCTAGAAGGGGTGAGGCCGTCCTCATCCCGAACCCCTGCCTGTCGTGCGTTCCGGGCCCTTCCCTCGTTTCCCCTGGGTGAGCTGTGGACGGCGGTGCCCCCAGTGGGTCGCCCTGACCTGGGCCCTAGGAAACCTGCCGTCAGTCGCAGAACTGAACGTAGACAGGAGGCCCTGACTCTCCAGCCTGACCCCGACTGAACTGAAATCATGTGGTGTGTCCACGCACACTGACCGAGAAACAGAGACACGGACACACACCGCAGACACATGTGCAGAAGGCAGAGGAGAAGCAACATCATTGAAGATCATTAAATAAAAAAAGAAAGAAAGCTGAATCTCGAATGGAGAAAATGGAGCAATTAAAATAGAATCATGAAAAAATAATTCATCAAACCAAAAAGCAGAAAGAGGGATAAAGAGGCAGGAGCACATCGGTGACACAAGCGGCAAGCCTCGAATGTCAGGATGATCGTGCCTCACGGACTCCACGGAACACAAGTCGAGCAACAAGCAGCACCTTCCAGCAAAGGCCTAAGCGGATTATTTTGTGTTGTTTGTTTTTAAAGATTTTTATTTCTTTATCCAAGAAGGTGGATTTATTTATTTCTTTATCCATCCGAAGGTGGATGCTCAACCCCTGAGTCACTCGGGGGGTCTAGACTAAGCTACTTAAAATGTTCAAGTGATTGTGAATACTGTTTGTAATGTGGTAAAATTTCTGTTTACTAAGAAAGAGAGGGCAGCCTGGGTGGCTCAGCGGTTTAGTGCTGCCTTCGGCCCAGGGCCTGATCCTGGAGTCCCGGGATCGAGTCCCACGTCGGCCTCCTGCATGGAAGCCTGCTTCTCTCCTCTGCCTGAGTCTCTGCCCTCTCTCTCTGTGTCTCTCATAAATAAATAAAATCATTATATACCACATTTCTTTATCCATTTATCTTTGATGGACATTTGAGTTGCTCCCACCCCTTGGCTATGATAAAGAATGCTTCTATGAAGATGGAGGTCTCTCGGGAGACTTTATTTCTCTTTCTTTTTTTTCCATCTTCTTACCTTAATAGAAGCGCGAACACTTCTCACTGTAGTATCCAGCTGTTCTCTCTTTGAAATCTCAGGCCGAATTCATAGGTTTTCAGGATGATTTGAAAGTTATCTAGGTAAGTGGGTGGGGACAGGTGACCTGGGGACCCTACTCTTCCGCCATCTTGCCCCGCCTCCTAAAAAATCTTAAATAACTGACTAAAAACTATTAGAAATGGTGGAAGAGTTCAGTAAGCATTGCACATAAAAGATCAATCTCCAAAAATCAACTGTATATCTACATACTTTCAATGAACAATCCAAAAATAAAATTTGAAAAAATAAACCCATTTACAAGAGCATCAAAAATATATAAATAAAATTCTGAGGAATAAACTTTACAAAAGAAGCTTATAACCCAATTTCTGAAAACTACAAACACTATTTAAGGAAATTGAAGATCTAAATATTGGAAAAAAATCATATATTTATGCACTGAAAAATTTAACATTGTTTCATAGCACCCCTGGTCCAAATTATCTCCAGATTCTATTACCTTCCAATAAGTAGATAAACATTCTCACACTCAGATGGAATTGCATGGTGCCTAGTATCCTGAAAAAGAACAAAGTAGATGGAATTCTCATTTCGAAACTTTCTGAAAAAGAATAGGAAACAAGACAGTGTGAGAACAGTGTGGTACTGGCGTAAGGATAGATATATTAATCAATGAAATAAGGTTTCAGGATCCAGAAGTACACCATACATCCATGATCAGCTGAATTTAAGTATCTCGTGCCATGACTATCCAATAGGGTAAAAAACAGTCATTTCAACAAATGGTCTTGGAACACTGGATGGCCACATGCAAAAGAATGAAGTTGCATCTTCACCTTACACCAAATACAAAAACTAACTCAAAATTGGATTAAATCTAAATACAGGACATAAACTAAAACTTCTTAGAAGAAAACATGCAGATAATCTTTTGACCTTGAGTTTAGCATAGAATACTTCAATATGGCACAAAAAGCACTGGACTTCAGTGTTAAATGCTCTTGTTCTTCAAAGGACATAATAATGAAAATAAAAAAGCAATCCATATAATGAGATAAAATGTTTGTAATCATATACCTAATGAGAAACTTATTTCCTGAATATATGAAAAACACTAATAAGTCAATAATATAAGTACAAAAAGCTCAATTTAAAAAAAATGGGCAAAGGATATAAATAGACATTTCTCCAAGGAAGATCAGAAATTGCTGATAATTACTTGACAAGATACCCAACACATTTTCAATTTTCATTGTATTCATTACCAAAGCATCTAACCATACCGTGAAATAGACTCCTATATGTACCACAACCGTACAGAACAGTGCCGCTTCATAGATACCCAATGCAGTTGTTCCTCAGGACAATCCTATAAATAGGTATCATGGTGCCCATTTTATAGATGAGGAAATTGAGGAAAAGGTACCTCATCAGAGTTTTACAAAGAGCAGGACGTAGAACTAGGATTTCATCTCAAACTTTTATTAAGTCCACAAGTCCAAAGATGACTTTTAGAGCTGTAAACTAAGTATTATATTAATGTTTTGCTCTATTCAGAGTTTTTCAACTAGAAGGAATCTGAATTTATAAATTGTAATTTTTCTAGAAATATTTGCTTTTCTAAATGATCAGAATAATTAACAAAGTTCTATTCTTATATTTCATAATCTCCTACATATGTAGGTTTATAGATCTACATCCTTTCTCATTATAATAAGGCTTCATTCAAATTTCTGTCCTCCTTCCTTTTTGGTGGATTAAGATTGATGAGATTTGGTGGATTAAGATTTCATTTAGAAATTAATAATTTTATTTTATTAATATTTATATTAGAAACATTTTAAATAAATATACTTAACAATGGATTTACTCTACTTTTTAATTTTATCCATTATTTATTTCAGTTATTATTATTATAAGATGTTTTAAATAATTATTTTTTTCTGAATTTCTGGGAAAAGTTTACATTATTTTTATTATTTCTATTCTATTCTATTTATTTAGTTTTAGAGAGAGAGAGAAAGAGCAACCACAGGAGTTGAGAGGGAGAGGCAGAGGGAGAGAGAAAGAGAGAATTGTAAGCAGGATCCACACCCAGTGTGATGTGGGACTCCATCTCATGACCCTGAGATCATGATTTGAGCCAAATCAAGAGTAGAACGCTTAACTAACTGAGCCATCCAGGTGCCCCTACTATCTCTATTTTAAAAAGCTTTAGCAAAATTTTTCTAAGTGAATGAATGTGTACTATTCTCTTTTTTGCCATTATTTTTCATTTTTAGGGCAAGGTCAGTTCCCATCTGATGGATGTCAATAACCATAGCTGATGATGATACTTGGTAATACGCTTTGTTTGACTGCACAGTAGTAGAATCCTCTTTGCAGACCTGCGGCTGGCAAGACAATTGTTTCAACTTCCAGTTACCAATAGGCTCGTATCAATCATATTTCTTCTACAGGAAGGGTGGCATCTTTCACTTCATATTCTAGATTCTATATTGTCTCTGTGCAGGGGATGCAACACTATCCCTCTTTGGATGGAATACTAGTAGAAATCACCAGTCTCCTTTCATAAAGGATTGTACTGCACTGTACTGCATATCCCACAATATTCAATCAATTCATTTATTAGTTCTACTTTCTCACTATTTTTTTAAAGAAACTTAAAGATATTTAAATTGGCATATAAATCCAAAAAAGAACTCCACAGAATATTTGTGAAAAAGACACCTGGATACAGTGCTAGAGATGGTGTCGTCACAGTGCTTCTTCAGAGATACTTGGCACAGTGCAGCAAGAGTTAAATGAAAAATGAGAAACCATTTGAACGGTGACTACATTTAGAAATCTATCTTAAAGAAACCATTAAAGATATTCAAAATGTATATTTAGTATTATTTAGATCAGTAATATAACAGCTGGAATTACATATTTAAAACAAAGGCATTTAAAAATAATTATGTGTTATATGTGTGATAAAGCATTAAATTCTACCCTTGAAAACGACATTACACTATGCCTTAACTAACAAGAATTAAAAAAAAACTTAAATGAACAAAAATAAAAATACAGGATAAAATAACACCGTTAGAGATTATAAGGAGTTCCCGAAAATCTTTTATTAGTGAAATTCATTAACATGAAAATACTCCAAAGTTAATGTTAAATGAAATAAGGGGTTAAAAACTGAAACAGAATATGTATATTGCAGAGAGATGAAAGCTAGCATTTTGAGGTGACTGTTATTATTCTCTTTTTTTCAAGATTTTCCAGGTTTTTTATGATATGTATAAATCACTTCTATCACCTAAAACTTATAATTAAATTATTGTAACAATAACTTGGAATTAATTTTATTGGTTAATTTTTCTTCATTCTCTGAATTTATTCTGGATACATATTGATGAGCACTCAAAGTTCAATGTACTATTGTACATTGTTAACTGTAGACTTTATTTGTTCTCTCATCTTAGATGGAAGACAACAATACAAACTTATATAATATAACACCACTACCAGTTTTTTTGTATATTATGGTTTGTGTAATTAAATGAAATTAATTAAATATTAATTATTAAATATTTTATGTAGTCACCAGTGGGGAATGTAATGAGCGATAGAAAGGATGCATTTGCAATTATGTGTCTTTGTATATATGTAATTATAAATAAATATTTTTGAGGCATTAAGATGACTCAACTTTCAGTACTTTACTATAACACTGTCCAGTCAGTATAATTATTTTTCAAAATTGGTTTTTAAACATTTTTAATTAATTGTAATAGCTTCAAAAATGGATATATTATGGAAGTGTCCTCAAAAACTTAAAAACAGAATGACTATGAACTAGCAATGGCACTATTAGGTATTAAAGAATACAAAAATACTAGTTCCAAAATACGCATGCACCCTGATGTTTATAGCAGCATTATCTACAACAGCCAAATTATGGAAGCAGTCCAAGTGTCCATCAACTGATAAGGGAAAAAGAAGATGTGGGGGATCCCTGGATGGCTCAGCAGTTTAGCGCCTGCCTTCGGCCCAGGGCGTGGTCCTGGAGTCCTGGGATCAAGTCCCACATCCGGCTCCCTGCATGGAGCTGCTTCTCTCTCTGCCTATGTCTCTGCCTGTCCTCTCTGTGTCTCTCATGAATAAATACATAAAATGTTTAAAAATAAAGATATGGGGATCCCTGGGTGGCTTGGTGGTTTAGCGCCTGCCTTTGGTCCAGGGCATGATCCTGGAGTACCGGGATGGAGTCCCATGTCAGGCTCCCTGCATGGAGCCTGCTTCTCCCTCTGCCTGTGTCCTCTGCCTCTCGCTCTCTCTCTGTGTCTTTCATGAATAAATAAATAAAAATCTTAAATAAAAGATATGGTATATATAGATATATAGATATAGATACATAGAGCGTGTGTGTGTATATACATACATATATATATATATATGTATTAGAATATTACTCAGCCATTAAAAAAGCCATATAAAAAGAACCAAATCTTGCCATCTGCAAGGACGAGGATGGAGCTAGAGTATTATGTTAAGCAAAATATGTCAGTCAGTGAAAGACAAATACTATATGATTTCACTCATATGTAGAACTTAAAAAACAAAAGAAATGAGCAAAGAGAAAAAAAAAAGAGAAAGGCAAACCAAGAAACTGACTTCTTAACTATGGAGAACAAACTGATGGTTAAAAATGGGCAGACAGGTTAAATAGATGATGGGAATTAAAGAGTGTCCTTGTGATGAGCACCAGGTATTGTATGGAAGTGTTGAATCCCTATCTTGTAAACTGAAGCTACTATTACACTGTATATTAACTAACTGGAGTTTAAATAAAAACTTAAAAAAAAGAACAGATGTCTACTATTTGAGTTCCTGAGAAAATTATATAGGGGGAAAGAACATCTTCTTTTTAAAACAAAAAGCTCAGCAACATTAACAGCTTAATTTTCTATTTAGAAATGCATATTTCAATGGCAAACCAATTCAGATTTTCAAAAAATCATATTTCATAAAATACTTTAAGAGTGAAATACTCAAATACATATATTAGACCATGTTTGTAAAAATAATTCTATATTTAAACCCACTAGTATAAATATGTGTGATGTTTTTAGATTTTTAATAAACTACAGACAATATTTAAAGTAAGTTATGTATGTTGATACTAGTCAGATTAGTGACTTGATAAAGAAACTTTTTAATGCAGATTTTAAAAACATTGTTGATTAACACATCATATGTTTTTGTGCTTTTACATTACTTTAAAATTAAGTACTAAAGAGAAATAATAAGTTTTTAAAAACCTAGTCATCTACTATCAACTTATTTTGTTATATATGTCATGTTTATTTTTATTTTCCACATACTGAAGGTACTAAATAGCACATCTGCTATCTAAATATTTTCATTGAAGTGCTGCTGAAATTGAAATCATTTCTACTCGTGGACACTAAAATATCAGCTGCTTCTGGTTAGTTAATTGAACTAGTGATTATTCTTGAACATGTGGGTTGGTTGTTTTCTGCCTGAAATAATTACCCAATGAGGCTTACACTAAGGCTATCAGCAGGAAGCTAACAATTGGGGTGTTGGTGAGAAGAATGTACATAACACTTCTGTGTCTGCTGCCAGATGGAGAAGCAGATGGGTGTGTAATACATTCAAAACTAACTACATGACCTCAAATCTTCTCAGTATCTATTACCAACAAGGTCAAGATTTTTGAAAATCAAATTTTCCAACCAATAAATTACTAAAAATTAGCTAAGAACAAGTTTCTGCTTAAAAGTCTGCATATTTACCTGCAAAATCATTATTGAACCAAATTGTACATTGTTGTCTGTCACTAAAATGTGTGGTAATATGAATTTTTATTAATATATATGACTAAATAAGCAGTTACTTACTAAAAAAGTGGTTATGTCTTAGTGTTTCAACTGAATATCATTCCCTGGGTAAAGAATTAAACAATTTTAGTGCAATTATTCTTCTAAACTGTGGTAAATAGAGGTTTTAATTTGTAGACCAATTTGTATTTGTTTTTTTTTTTAATTTTTATTTATTATGATAGTCACAGAGAGAGAGAGAGAGAGAGAGAGAGAGGCAGAGACACAGGCAGAGGGAGAAGCAGGCTCCATGCACCGGGAGCCCGATGTGGGATTGATCCTGGGTCTCCAGGATCGCGCCCTAGGCCAAAGGCAGGCGCCAAACCGCTGCGCCACTCAGGGATCCCACCAATTTGTATTTGTTCTGTGTGTATGTGTATGAGAGTGCAGGTACATCTATTACCTATCTATCTAAATATATGACTTATTATTGTGCTATGCTGCCTTAGAAATAAAAGTTCAAATATTTCCAACACATCTGTTTAATATTCCTTTTGGAATTTTCTTAATTATATGAACTTGTAGGAAAACATTGCTTAATTCCAATAAAAGTAAATAAAGTACACTTTTTTTCCTGATTATTCTTAGTTGTCCATTAGGTTTTCTTCAGGTGTGCTGTCATTACAAAGGAAAATTAATACTATAGAAGAATGTGTTCATGCCACTAATCTGAAGAGGTAAGTTAATCATAATACTCCGAAAATAGCACTCAGAAAATATATATTTACAATCAAATAATACTGCTACTTCATTTTCCCATGTTTGTCATGCTATTATTTACATTTTCTTACATTTGTAACTATTGCATTGTACTTTGTGTCTCAAACACATAAATGCTTCAATCGTTTGAAAATTTAATTTACCAAATTGGAAAATGGTACAAGAAATAGTAACAAATGCAACTGAGATTAATGCCATAAATTCACTTAATGAACATAAGTATTCAAAGAGTAGATGAATCTATATTTGCTAACAAATGAATATGTGAAACTTGTTTTACACAATTACGCATAAGAAAAAATTCAAATGAGTCAGTAACACCTTTAAAAGTGGGAGATTTGGGCAGCCCCAGGGGCACAGCGGTTTGGCACCACCTGTAGCCTGGGGCGTGATCCTGGAGACCCGGGATCGAGTCCCACGTCGGGCTCCCTGCATGGAGCCTGCTTCTCCCTCTGCCTGTGTCTCTGCCTCTCTCTCTCTCTGTCTCTCATGAATAAATAAATAAAATCTTAAAAAAAATAAAATAAAAGTGGGAGATTTGTTTTTACATTGGTTATATATTATTCCTAGTCCTAACAGAATACATAATACTATAAAGACGTTTGATATAGGGGATCCCTGGGTGGCGCAGCGGTTTGGCGCCTGCCTTTGGCCCAGGGCGCGATCCTGGAGACCCGGGATTGAATCCCACATCGGGATCCGGTGCATGGAGCCTGCTTCTCCCTCTGCCTGTGTCTCTGCCTCTCTCTCTCTCTCTGTGTGACTATCATAAATAAATAAAAATTAAAAAAAAAGAAACTCCTTGAGCATGTGGATCATAGATCTCACTTAAAAAAAAAAGACGCTTGATATATATCTTCAAAGTTATTGACAGACATGGCTAAAAAATTGCAACAGTTTTCTGGCAGTATTTGTCAATCAAATCACACTAATGCATAATGACACTATTTTTACTTGGCCATACAAGCAGATATTTATTTTTGCATGTGAAAAAACACTAAAGGTCAAAATATAACCAGCTTCTGGCATGTGCTGTGTATATATAGGATAAATGTTCATGCCTTTTTATTCTTTTTAGCACTAAAAACCCAAAGCTCAGAACTTTTGGTTTTAGTTCTGATGTGTAAAGAGCTTAGACATTGTCACTCCTGTCTTTGCAACAAGAAAAATCAGGACAAACTGAAAGCTCTTGACTTCTCTTGGCCCTATCTGAAAACTGGGCTTGTAGGGAAAAGCACAATCTTAAATCCAGAGATAGAGAAGAAAATTCAGAGAATTATAGCCAAGATCTGTTTACCTGGAGAAGTAATTGTCAGACCCACAATCTAGTAAGAACATTTATGCAGTAACTTGCTTAATTCCTGGAGGCTGAACATGGTCTTGTGTGAGCAGGAGTAATCTCTGGGCAATATACTCCTGAAGGCCCCCAAACTTTCATGAGTTTTATCTTGAGGATCCCCACCTATTTATTACAGCGATGATTTTTTTTAATTTTTATTTATTTATGATAGTCACACAGAGAGAGAGAGAGAGAGGCAGAGACACAGGCAGAGGGAGAAGCAGGCTCCATGCACCGGGAGCCCGATGTGGGATTGGATCCCGGGTCTCCAAGATCGCGCCCCGGGCCAAAGGCAGGCGCCAAACCACTGCGCCACCCAGGGATCCCCACAGCGAAGATTTGAGCAAGATCTTCTCACGACCTTGGCAAGTGAAAGGGGAGAGTAATCCTTGTGAATATGACCAGAACTGTCTCCATTAACAAAGACCTCCCATCCAAGGAAAAAGACTTTACCAGAGCATTATTGAAGCTGGGTAAAAAGGTATCCCTCTAATTCCAGTTTCCTATAGTTTTCTTGTCTTACTAAAGGGAGAAGGAGAGAATACTATATAAGAAGAAACATATGTGAAGTTCAGAAGGTAAAGAAACAGGTCCACAAAATGAGATTTAGTCATAAGATTTTAGAGGGTTTCCCTTCCAAGACCCCAATACAATAATAGTGGATTATAGGTGAAAGTTTGCAAGACATGAGACTCTGAAAAAAATACATGGGAAAGCCCAAAGTTTCTGGCATTTATAGCTACCAGTAATCATCAAACAAAGCCAGGCTCCTAATCATATACACAAAATCCTCACAGGAGAGTCCTACTTACCTCACCTACTATTACCCAAAACTACATGTTCAGCTTTCAACAAAAAAAATTACAAAGAATACAAAAAAGACAAGAAAAAAACACAGTGTGAAGATACAAAGCAAGTATTAGAATCAGATTCATATAAACACCGATGTTGGAATTACATGGTAGAAAATTTAAAGTGACTAGGATTAATATGTTTAAAATTCTTAGAGTAGAAAATAATAGAAACAGGGATAAAAACCCTATGAAAAGAGTAAAAAAGTCAGAAATTAAAAACACATAGACAAAAATGAAAAATGACTTTCATGATTTTACAAGTAGATATGCACTGCTGAGTACAGAATTTCTGAGTTTGAGATAGGTAAAGAACATATCAAACTAAAGTGCAAAGAAAATATTAACTAAATAAAAAAAAGAAAACAAACAACAAAAAACAGAAAAGATCATCTAAGAACCATAGGATGGTTTTAAAAGATGTAACATATGCTTAATTAAGAGACCAGAAGAATAAGAAAGAAAGAATGGAGAAGAAATATTTGAATGAGTAATGTCTGAGGATACTCTAATACACGCCAAATCACAGACACTAGAAGCTCAGAGAACATCAAGCAAGTTAAAACAAACAAAAATACACTATACTTGGGTATATATTATTCAAATTATAAAAAAACTAAATGAAAGAGAAATCTCAAAGCAAGATATAGAAGATAAATACCTCACCTACAGAGAAAAGGAGTAAGAATCACAATGGACTATTATCCAAAACCATATAAGCAATAAAAAGTGAAATATTTAAAGTGCTTTAAAAAAACTAGAATTCTATTTCCAGTGGAATTATCCTTCAAGAGAAGAAGAAATATAAGGTATTTTAAGACAAACAAAAACAGAGAACTCATCACTAGCTGATCTTTTTTTTTTAAATTTTTAAATTTTGATAGAAGGAAAATTATTTAGTTCAGTAGCCTGGGATCTATATTAATAAGAAAGAATGTCAAAGAAGAAATATTAAGGTAAAATAAAATTTGTTTATTTTTAATCAATCTAAAATATAACTGTTTAAAGTATTATTGGGTGATTATAGTATAGGGATAAGTGAAATGAATGACAAGCGTATCTATAAAGGACAAAAGGGAAGAATTGGAAATGATCCATCATAAGTTACCTGCACATGAAGTGGAGCAATATTATTAGTAGGTTAACACAGATTAGCTAAACTCTAGGGAACTATGCATAGTTTTTAAAGGAAGTAAATCGAAATAATAACAGAAGGACATAAATGGAATAATAAAATAACTAGAAGATAAGAAGGCAGTAAAAGAAGTGAAAAGAAGGAATAGAAAACAGATACAAATATGGTTGATACCAATCAAAATATGTTAATAATCAGTTTAAATATGAAAGATCTAAATACAGTGGTTAAAGACAGAACTAGTCAAAATAATAAAAAAAGACACAACTATATATTACCTAGAAAAGCATCCTCTAAATATAAAGAAGTTGATAAGATGTAAAATGATGGATGAAGATATATTTATGGTAGAACTAATCAAAACAAAGTCAGACTAGTTATATGCATTTCAGACAAAACAGACATCAGAACAAGGAAAATTATCAGTTATCAGTGATAAAGAGAAGTACTATGAAATAGTAAAGAAGTTTATTCTCCAAGAACTAACAATCCTAAATATATATGCATCTAAGGACAAAGCATCAAAATATCTGGGGCAAACAGTGATAATATATTATAATTCATAAATCAAAGATGCAGAAAATCAGAAGAGATATAATTGGCCTAAACAATATATCAATCCACCTACCTAATTGAATATCCTAAAAATATTCCATCCACAAGGAGTAGAATATAAATTCTTCTCAAACTTACATGAAATATTCACTAAAATAGATTACATAGGGCCATAAACCACACCTTAGCACATCTTAAAATGTATAAATCAAACAATAAATATCTTAGATCACAATGAAGTCAAACTAGAAATTAGTAATAGAAGCCCACCTGGAAAATCCTCAAATATTTCTAAAACCACAATTCTTAACAGTACACAGGTCACAGAAATGTTAAAACATTTCAAAAAATTATTAACTAAATGAAAATAGAACTCATTAAAAATGTGCCAAATGCAGGAAAAAAGTAGTGCTTAGAGAGAAATTTATAGCATAAAACACATATGTTAAGATACAGGAATAACTAAAACTGTCAGTTTGGGAAACCAGAGAAAGAAGACTAATGTAAGCAAGCAGAAGAAAAGAAACAATAATTTTGAAATGAACAGAAATAAAACTCAAATTAAGAAAAAAATAGGGAAAAATCAACCAAAATAACACCTCCTTCTTTGAAAAGATCAATGAAATTGATAATCTTCTAGGTAGGCTAAAAAAGAAAAAAAGAGACGAGAAGAGGAGAGGAGAGGAGAGGAGAGGAGAGGAGAGGACAGGAGAGAGAAGAGAAGAGAAGAGAAGAGAAGAGAAGAGAAGAGAAAGAGAAGAGAAGAGAAGAAAAGAGGAAAAAGAGAAGGAGGAGGAAGAAGGAGAGGGAGGAAAGATGGAAGAAGGAAGGGAGAAGGAAGGAAGAAGGAAGGAAAAGGAAGGAAGGAAGGAAAGAAGGAAGGTAAGAAGAAGCAATTACAAATGTCATAAATAAAAGCCATACTACATCTACCATGGGATTAAAAAAATAAGAAAGGGCGGCACTTGGGTGACTTAGTCCCTTAAGCATCCAACTATTGATTTTGGTGCAGGGTGGTGAGCCAACTCTGATTTTAGGATCTCAGGTGGTGAGACCCAGCCTGTAGTCAGGCTCTATGCTGGACGTGGAGCCTGCTTAAGATTCTCTCTTTCCTTCTTTTCTGCCTCCCCCTTATTCTCATGTGCTCTCACTCTGTCTCTCTCTCAAATATAAATAAAATAATAAAATAAATAAAAATAAAATAAAATAAAATAAAAATAAATAATAAAATAAAATAAATTAAATAATAAAATAAATAACATAGGAATACATTAATAATAATTTTGTGCCCATAAGTCTGGTAATTCAGGTAAATGGAATACTTTGTGAAATATACAAATTACCACAAGTCTCAGAAAGACAGATAAACTTGAGAGTGTTTATCTATTAAGAAAGTCAGTTCAACTCAACTAACCATTTAGGGAAAAAAATGAAAGCAATTATCAACAATCACTTAAGTCAATAGGATTAGTAAAAGCACTTCCTAACTTATTCTACAAGGCCAGTGATATCCTAACAACAAAACAAGATAAATACCTATAAGGAATAAAAACTATAGATTAAGACCTTTTTAGGAACATTAACATATCTCATGAACATAGAAGAAAAGTGAATTATTCGTTCAATTAAATATTAACATATCAGATCTAATAATGTATAAAAAATTATACACCATGACCAAGGGAGATTTATTCCAGATACACAGAGTCAGTTCAAGATGTGAAAATCCATCAATGTACTACACTATTAATGTAATCTTTAAACCATCAAAGACTAACGAAAAAAATAGTATGACCATAGCAATTCATGCAGGAAAAAAACATTTCACAAGGTGTAAAAATCTCAATTATGTAAACCTCTCAGCGAAGCAAGAATAAAGGAGGATATCTCCAACTTTATTTAAAAAAATCTACAGAAGCAAAACTGACTTCATGTTTAATGGTGAGAAACTGGACCCTTTCCAACTAAGACTGGGAACAAGGGAGGATGTTTTCTCTATAGTCCCATTCAATGATATATAAAGAATCCTAGTTAGTGCAAGAAAATAAACAAACAAAAGGAAATTGATTATTTGCAGATTGAGAAGGAAGATATAAACTATCTCTAGTCACAAATAATTTGATTGATTTTTTTAAATCCCAAAGAATTAAGAACTCATAAAAATCATAAGTGAGTAGAGGAAGAAGGATAAAGGATAAATATACAAAGAGTGATTCTATTTTCTTTCCAATAAAAGCAATTAGAATTTGATATTTAGGACATGAACTGACATTTTACCAAAGACATACAGACAGACAACAGACCCATGAAAAGATGCTGAATATCACTCATCATGGGGGAAATGCAAATCCGAATTACAGTGAGATATCACCTCATGCCTGTTAGAATGGTTAAAATCAACAACACAAGAAACAAGTGTTGGTGAGGATGTGGAGAAACTGTAGATGAGAATGGAAACTAGTACTTTCACTCTGGAAAACAGTATGGAGATTCCTCAAAAAATTTAAAATAGAACTACCATACAGATCTAATAATGGCATCATTGAATATTTACCTAAAAAGTACTAACACACTAAATCAAAAAGATATCTGCACCCCTATGTTCATTACAGCATTATCTACAATAGCCATTTGTAACAACATGGACGGAGCTAGAGAGTATAATGCTAAGTGAAATAAGTAGTCAGAGAAAGACAAATACATATGATTTTACTCATATATGAAATTTAAGAAACAAAACAGATGAATGAAGACCAGACAAAGGGATACAAACCAAAAAACAGATCATTGGCTATAGGGAATAAACTGATGGATACCAGAGGGGAGATAAGCAGAAGGATGGGTGAAATAGGTGAAAGGGATTAAAAGACACTTATCTTGATGAGCACTGAGTAATACATAAAAATTTTGAAGCACTATCTTGTACACCTGAAATTAATATTATAACACTATATATTAACTATACCTAAAATAAATAAAAATTCTAAAAATACCATTTACCACAGTATTCCAACACTGAAATCCTTAACAATAATGAATTTAACAAAATGTACATAGGAATTGTATGTGGAAACTATAAAATATTGATGAAAAAACACAAAGAAGATTTAAATAAATGGAGATTTATTACATAGTTTTGTTTTGGAAGACTTGTTATTATTAAGGTGTCAATTCTCTTAACTTGGACTTTAGATTCAACTCAATCCCAATGCAAACAGATCTAGTAGAGCCAACACAATACTGAACAAGGACAAAGTTGAAAGGCTCGTAATATTTAAGAATTACTATAAGCTACAGCTATTAAGATAGTTTGACACTGGAAAAGAAAATAATAATTGAACAGATTAGAAAGCACCAAAATAAAACATAAAATCAGTCAACTAAATAAATACCAACTAAAGTAGTAAGGGTAATTCAATGAAGCAATGATAGGCTTTTCATTAATGGCTGAAATACTTAGATGTCCATATGGAAAAGAATGCACATAGAAACTGAACTTACACAAAAACTAGTTCTGAATGCAGCAAAAACTACACAAGCATAAAATTTCCTGATGAAAATGTGAAACTTAATGAAGAAAGTCTTCATAACCTTGGCTTTGTGAGTTTTCTGATGTAATAGTAGCATAATTAATAAGCAAAAATTTTAAACACTGGATTAATAAAAAACTGCAAATATGGATCTTCAAATGATACTAGCAAAAGTATGAGATAGTAAGTCATAGGCTGGAAGAAAAGATTTGCAAAAACACATCTAATAAAAAAATTTCTATCTAAAATTTATCGAGAACTCCTCAAACTCAGGAATAAGGAAATAAAGAGCCATTTTTTTTTAAAAGGGAGACAGAACGTAAAGACTGCTAACTCTGGGAAACGAACTAGGGGTGGTAGAAGGGGAGGAGGGCGGGAGGGTGGGAGTGAATGCGTGACGGGCACTGGGGGTTATTCTGTATGTTAGTAAATTGAACACTAATAAAAATAAATAAATAAATAAATAAATAAATAAATAAATAAATAAATAAAAAGTAAATGTTCTAAAATTATATATTAAGGAAGATATATGAGTGGAAAACAGTAATATGAAAAGATATTCAAAGTTTTTTCAATTAGGAAATTACAAATTAAAACCTCACTGATATGCTAAAACATTTGAATGGCTAAATTAGGAAAAAAAAGACAATACCAAATGCTTATGAGGATGTGGAGCAACATAAACTCTCATTTCCTGCTGGTAGGAATGCAAAATGAAACAGCCACTTTGGAAGACAGTTTAGCAGCTTTACAAAGTTAAGTAAGCATAGCCTCACTATATATACGGCAATACTACTCTTAGGAAATTGGTTGAGTAATTTGAAATTGCTTGAGTAATTTTGCACATACATAAACCTGACTGCAAACGTTTATGGAAGCTTTATTCATAATGGCCAAACACTAGAAGAAACTAAGATGTCCTTCAAAGGTGAATGGATGAATAAACAGAGGTATACCTATACAACAGACTATTACTTGATAAAAATTTTAAAAAGAACTTTAAGGTACAAAAACACATGGGTAAATAAAAAATGCTTACTGCTAAGTGAAAGGATCCTGCCTGAAAAAAAAAAAACTCTATAATTCCAATAATCTGACATTCTGCAAATGTTAATACTATGTTATGGTAAATAAATCAGTGGTTCCCAGTTCAGGAAGATGGACAGATTGAATAAGCAAAGGATGGCATATTTTCTTGGGGCAGTGAAATTACTATCTATAACACTGGAGGGTGACTATAAGACATTAAACAATATTATTTGTATATTATTATAAAAAGATCAAGTAATTCAATAAGATTTAATAGGATAGATATGTGTTTATTTCCAACATTTAAAAATATATTTAATGTATTTTTGCAATGCCAAGATTTCCATTAAGACAACTCATGAAAATGATCTGGGAACTGTCATTAGTTAATAATTGTTTAAAAAATGCAATATTCTATCAATTTATCAACTGCACATGTTTTTACATTTTAACTTCTGTGACATTAAGTTGAGTCTTATAATGGATGGCATGTCATACTCTAATTGGCAAGATTTTTCTTTCTCAGTGGTATATGTAAAATGATACATATAAAAAATTAAGGAAATGAAGCATTTTGCTTATTAGACTTTGTTTAATTTTTGTTTTCATTTTTCCAGAGTAACTAAGGAAAAATATAAAAGCAAGTAAAAATTATAGTTAGTATAACTTGAGAAGTTCTATTCTATTTTTATTATCTTTAAAAAGATTGTGCATTTTTTTTTTGAGAGAGAGAGAAAGAGAGAGGGAACATGTTAGAGCATCCGCATGCAAGGTGGTGGGGGAACAGAGAGAATCTTATGCAGGCTCCAGGCCCAGCATTTATGGAGTTGATGCAGGGCTTGATCTCATGGCCCCAAGATCATGACCTGAGCAGACATCAAGAGTTGGATGATTAACCAACTGGGCCACCCAGACACCATTAGAGATTGTATATTTTATTTAGGTGTTCCCTTAAAAATCAGTAATATTCTCAGGAAAGAAACTTTGAAATGATGCTTAGAATTAGATCAAAATACACATATTGGGTAATCTGAAAAAATATTAAAATGTCATGGAAATATTTGCACATATCATGATATTGAAATGCCATTAACTGGAATGAGGAACATAATATACCATGATTGTCACTTCTACTCCTAAATGATCAAGCTCAGTTTAAGACCAAGTGTTATTTCCCCCTGAAAATGAGATAAGAAAGGCTAGATCTTTGATCTCCATGGAGTAGCAATGGGTAAAGAGATGTTTTTGAAATTTGTCATTTATAGACCACCATAAGTCTACATAAGGAAAAGTTTCTATTCCAGTTATGTTTTGATTTTCCCTAAAAAAGAAGACCACATAAAATATAGGGAATTTAGGACACAGGTAAAAAACAAAATATGATCATCCTTAAATTGATGAGAGAGAACAGTTCTATTAAGATTTTAAAGATAAGCTGTACAGATATTATAAGATATTAACTTGGAAACCTTGACTGAGGCAGTAAGATATAATAGGTAAGACATTCTTATAGACCAAGATGCAAATTTTCAAACAACATTTCTGAAAATCAATTTCATCACTCTTACAATCTTTCATTTGCATGGAGAATAAGAAAATCACTCCTCATTGTATCTGCAATCAGATGTTCCCAGCCTAGAGAATACAAAGCCTAATGTATTTATTCTTCCATTTGACTTGCCTCTTGTCACTCTACTCAAGATTGAAGAGATTAGACACTGTGCTTAGGAAAGAAAGAGAGAAAGAAAGAGAGAGAAAGAGGAGGAGGGAGGGAGGGAGGGAGGAAGGACGGAAGGAAGGAAGGAAGGAAGGAAGGAAGGAAGGAAGGAAGGGAAGAATGCAGTAGAAATGACTCATCTGCCTTCCATTACTCAAAGTTCTCACCTGCAGTAGACCCCATTAGGGGAAGAAAAGTCATTGTAATGTTTAAGGAAGTTGGATATTGGGAGTTTAATTATTAACTGGTAACTACCATTCAAATTATTAAATTAAGATTGTTTTGCAACTTATAGTGATATTAGAATCTTCCTACTTTCATCATATATTTTCCATAAATTTTAAAGTTAGCATCACTATTAGGGCTTTCCCTATTCTTGATTGTTTGAAATATCACTTATATACTTAGAAAAACGAAATTGTAGTATACATATTTGAAATACATGTTAGGTTATTAAGTAAACCATTTTCATGATGTTTTTAACAAATGTGTACTTTGATTTATATATTCTGAGATACACGCAAGATAAAATTGGTGTCACTCTGCTTTCTCCCTAGGATTAAAAAGATTTTCCAATTCTAAATTCTCTTCAACTACCAGGACAGCCCTGTTTTTAAAATATAGTCCTGTATGTAGACCTGGATAACACATGGCATGTTTTCCTCAAATTATAAGTATAAATTTTGTATTCCCCAATCTTTAGCATCCTACGTGTGTGGAGAGGACCATTTGCGGTTTCTTGTCCTGTATGGTCATTTATTTAAGGACTGCACATATTCTGTAAGAAGCTACCATGATTCCATGCTTTCTAGGCACTAGAAACTATTTTAAGTACTTAAAAATATTATTTATTTAATCCTCTCAACATCTGTAAGTGGAAATTATTGTAATTATACCCATTTTAAAGCTGAGGAGACCAATGGCCCAGAGAGTTAGGGAACTGTCCAAGGTCACACGGTTACAAAACAGCAATCCTGGAATTTGGCCCCAGGCACTCTTGGCTGTGGTGGCCACCACAGGGCCTACTGTCCTGCACTGCCAAGGAGAACTTTCCAAAAACAAGCAGGGAGTGTGCTTTGATTATTTATAAAGCTCAGCAGCCAGTGAGTGGAACATGAGTGGGAGGTTTGTTGCCAATAAAAAAGAGAGCTGATAGAGGGCAGGTCTCCAGACTGGACAAAATGAAGAGCTGAGCGAAGACAGGGGCAATGCAATTGAGACAGTGATGGAGATGGAAGAGAATGAAACAACAGAATTTAGAGAGAGGTGAGGAGGAGGAATAGGTCTACCTGTGGTTTTCTGACTTTGAAAAAAAACCAATCCCTTTGTCTCCTGTTTACTTCAAATTGGTTCCTTCCACTCTGTGGAGAGAGTATTTTGGGAAATCTGTAATTTCCCTGATATATGTCGGTGTATCAGTTGGAATGGTTGGTAAATATAGCCCCAAATCTGAAATTTAGAAAGGAAGAAATAAGACAGATTGTATGTGTTATAAGGCCGGTACCAAAACAGGTACTTTGCTCCCAAGGGCACACATTTCTAAGCTGAGATCTATGAACTTGATCTCTGGATGGGCTCTAAAGGGTCTGAGCCACTTAAAATTGCAGGCAAAATTGTGCGTACCTTTGCGTCTCCGCGCTTCTCTGGGGAGGGTGTCCAAGCCTGTGTTAGAGTCTCAGGGCTTTGTGACACAACAAAGCTCATAAACCACAGTCCTGAGACCCTTAAGGTAAGTGCCATCCTTTTTTTTTTTTTCATACTTTTTTATAACATAGTGCGGTGCTCAGGATTAGTCTGCAGACAGACCATCTCAGTTTAAAGCCTGCCTCTGCCACCTGCTTTTTTATGACTGTGAGCAAGTTTTTTTTTATTCTCTCCCTGCCTCAGTTTCCTCATCTGAAAAACGAGGAGTCTTTTCTAGTAGTTTTGAGAGTTTAGTCAATACAGGTAACGTTAAAAGGGCAGTGCTGGCACCAAATAAACTCTGATATGCTCTAACTCTTCCTTTGACCAGCAACATTTATTTTTCTTCACATAGAACTGTATCTTGCAGTCATTCCTGCCACATGGAGAGATTACATTAATATTATATTATGTAAAATCATTCGCTCAGTAACTATTGTATGAAACTAAAATGCACCCCTCAGATAGGGAGGGGCAACACTCTTCATCAAGCCCTGTACACGGGTATAATACACAAGAATCATAAAGAATGAATATTTTATGGATTCCTACCTAGAAATATTCACATTCTATAGATCTGTGTTCAGGCCAAGATTCTGCATTTGTAATAAGGGGCCTCAGATATGAATGATTTAGGTAATCCAGAGAGCAGCCTGAAGAGCATTATTTTAATTGTTCTACTTTCGTCCTTTTATACCTGCAGTCCTCCTAGTTATATTAGTCAGGAGTGATGGGATCTCTAAAATCTACAGATCATACATAAATTGCCCATAAACAAACAGGGGTGGAATGGATAAACAAATGTCCTTTTGTTTCCCAGGAAAGCTGGTTACTTCGCCCCCTTAGAAAAAAAATGCCTATCGCTTTTCTACTCCCAAACTAGCTCTTGTTATTTAAAATACATCTTATTAAAATTACTTCTGTTATAATTTGGAGATCCTTAAATTTCCATCTGGCTATAGCTTCATTCCCTGTCATAGCAGTGCCTTTGCCACAAGCGTCCAAGGCATGATTATGCCAATCAGTCATGTATTAGAACATTTTCTGTTTTCCCAAGAGCATGTCTAAGAAGCGAAAATTAAAAAAAAAAAAAAAACACTCACACACCCCTCACAGTTTATAATCTGATTTTGCATGAGAAGTCTGCAAAACCAGAATGATACAAAAATCTGTGAGCATCTTGCACCAAGACATTGATGGTATTCTGGTTTTTCGATATCATGTGGATTCTTTAAAAATTAATTTCTCATCTTCCGAGTAGCTAAATATTTTGAAACTATGTAATTTTTCCATCACAGAAAAAAGAATTTAGAAACATATTTCTTGGCATATCATTCCAATGGGAATTTCATGCAAAAAGTAATATTTTAACAGCAGGCTGGAAGGAAGACTCATTGCCTTGTCAAGTGCCAGTTACAAAATTAGACACAGCCTTAAAGGGAATAAATGGGGGATTAAAATGTTTTTGAAGCTGCTCATTTGTCTAACTTTATTAAAATTTCCATGAAAGGGTAATGATATTGATCGACATATTGTCATATATACAGAACAAAAACAAGTGAACGGAAGAATGATAAATTATTTCGCCTTAAAAATTCACGTTACTGATGGCCAGTGCTATCTGAACTGTATTTAGATGAATTAAGCAGATGCTACCCTTCTATTTCTAACAAAAGGAATGAAATTCAAATCAAAACATAGGAAGGCAAATCTCAGAAAAGTATGTGAAGGTTTAAAGCGGCCACAAGTCTACGAGTTGAGATGTCCTTAGCAAACAATTATTCCATCTAATACATCATTGATATCATTACCATATTTATCACCAGTATGCAATGTTATAAATTGTGTTGACCTCGGTGACTAATTTAGGTTACAAATCGTGAATCACTGTATCATTTTTCGCTTCCATTTCTTTTAATGTCTGGGTCCTTTCTGGTTTCAGAGTGATACATTCTGGGTTCTGTAGTCCTTTGGGCTAATATCTTTATACAGGGGGGGGGGGGGCTGAGCCATCTATCCCTTTGATGGAATCTGCTTTGTAAATAGACTGATGTACACTTTTTGTACACAAATATGTTTGTATACAAATCATGTTTCCTACTTTGAATTTTTTTTTCCTGTGTGTGAATATATCATCATACTCCAGAGTAAACGACTGGATACACCAGGTCTACTGGAGTAGACCGTATCTGGGGATCTCACGGACAGAAGAGTGATGGGTGCCCAGGTGCCTGCTTCTTTCGGGACCCCCCAAAGAGTTGTCGGTGGGGTTTTAAGCCACACAGTGTTCTGTTTTGTTTCTTAAACTTAGAGGAACTTCTTTTTAAATGACAACAAAGGGGATCCCCGGGTGGCTCAGCGGTTTAGCACCTGCCTTCAGCCCTGGGCCTGACCCCAGAGACCTGGGATCGAGTCCCACGTCGGGCTCCCTGCATGGAGCCTGCTTCTCCCTCTGCTGTGTCTCTGCCTCTCTTTCTCTCTCTCTGTGTCTCCATGAATAAATGAAGAACATCTTTAAAAAATAATAAAAGGGAACAAAGAACATAAACCGTTGTGGCCGCGATAAAGGGACGCAGGGAGGACGGGGACAGCCAGGGACTTCCACGGCAGGTCTTCTACCTCCTGGAAACGAGCTCGTCCCAGACTCTGGTCACTTCGTGGTCTTCTTGGGTCCGCTCAGCGGTCTTCCCGGAGAGTGGGTGAGATCTGCTGCTTCCCGCCGCCCCGGGCCCCCCAGGACCTGAGGGCTTCCATCACCCCCTTCCGTCCCTCACAGGGCTTGAAGGGGTTGGAGAAAGATCTTTTCCCATGCTGTTTGTCTCATAAAGCCCTATTTTTTTCTCTTCCAGAACCTTCCAGAGTTCGGCTTTGGCGAGTCTCCCGACCCCGTGTCCGAGCACCTGCAGGGGAGGAGGGTGCACGGGGCGGGAGGGCTCCGGGGCTGGGGGCGGCGGGGCGGGCTCGGACACCGGGTGGGCTGGGGTGGGGTGTGGAACTCGCCAAAGCCGAACTGTGAAAGGTTCTGGAAGAAAAAAAAAAAAAAAGGGAAAAAGGACTTTATGCACACAAACAGCATGGGAAAAAAATCTTTCTCCAACCCCTTCAGCCCTGCGAGGGACGGAAGTGGGTGATGGAAGCCGTTTGGTCCTGGGGGCCCCGGGCGAGCCCGAGGAAGGCGCCGATGCTCCTGGGAGCCCTCCGGCCACGTGCACCCTCGTCCCCTGCAGGTGCTCCCCTGCAGCTCCTCACACCTGCCCTTCCGCAGTCACTGTCCCTGCGTGTGGCTGCGCGGGGGCGTCCAGGTCCTCCGCCCCGCTCTCCTCCCCCCCCCGCAGCAGGTGCACCCGGGAGGGGGCGCACGGGGGCCCGAGGGCAGCTGCCAACCAGGGTTCAGACGCGGAGGCGGCGCAGGTGCAGGTGCAGGTGCAGGGACCTCGGGGCTCGGCCGCTTCCTGTGGCCCCGCGCACCCCCCCCCCCCGCAGTGCGCAGGTGAAGCGCCCGCGGGGTCCACGGGCTGGGGGGGGGCTCCAGGCAGCGCCCTCGCCGCCGACCCGCAGGTGCCGGAGCGCAGCCGGGTCAGGCCCCAGGCGGGCCCTGCACCCCCCAGGAGGGCCCGGCTCAGCGGGCGGGCTCCCCGAGAGGCCGCGGTTTTGCCTGCGGGCTCCCGAGGGTCTTCCCCGCGCGCTCATCCCCTCCCGCGCCGTGCTTCCCCCCCCCCCCCCCTCTGCTCCAGGGCCCCTCGCGCCCGCAGGACGCCGGCCGTTGGGTCGTTGGGCTGGTCCCGGGCGGGGCGGGGCGGGGCGGGCTGTCGGGCCCCCGGCGCCCCGGGCCGCCGCCTCGGTCTCTCCCGCGCAGGGCGGCCCGCTGAGGGCTGCGTCCCCGAGAAGCCACAGGCCAGCCCCGGGGCAGGCCCGAGAGCGCCGGCGGGTGCTCCCAGGAGGAGCCTGGCGGGGCCTGGCGGGCTGCGGGGGGGCCGGGGGGGCTTCTCCCCTCCCCCGGCAGCACCAGGCCGAGCCCCCAGGGGGGAGCCTGGGCCGCTCTTCTGTCCTGGAGCCCGCAGCCCGGAGGCTCTGCTAGCCTCCCCCTGTTGGGGCCGGGGCACCCTGACACCTGCCAGCACCTGCCGAGGCGGGGCCCGGGGCTGCAGCAGGGCCACCCCCGCCTGACATGACCAGGCCTGGGGGGCGAGTCCAGCAGCTACATCCGTGCACATCCCTAGGAGGGGAGGGGACGGCCTCCCGCCTGACATGACCAATGCTTGGCCATTGTTATGAACCTTGGCCTTAGTCGTTTTTCAGGGGCGCTTAGTGGAAAGACTTCTTTTTTTTTTTCTTTCTTTCTTTTCTTTTCTTTTCTTCTTTTTTTTTCTTTCTTTTCTTTTCTTTTCTCTTTTATTATTTGAGAGACCAACTTACAGCAGGGATCAGTCCTTTGATTAATTTGTTCCTTTCTCTGTTTAAAAAAGTTTCTTTTTTCCATTAATATGTGAGCAGTAGTTTTAGTATATACACCTCTTAATTTATAATGCCTTTAAATTATGATTTGCTTATCATTTAACGTGCATCATTATAAAATTAGAATAATTTAATCTATGTATTTTCCTGTATATGAAAGGTAGAACAGAAAGCTTAGGAGTTATTATAAATATGACTGACAATACGGTCTAATTATAAAATTATGGTGTCAACAGACTTTTACAACTTTCATCATGGAAAAGTATTCACAGAGTTTCACCCTTGCTTTGTTTCAATAGAGATAATATATTTACACAGTAAAAGAGAAAAATTAAATTGTGCAAAAATAAATTATATAGGCTCTAACAGGCTCCCTCCATAATCCCCTGTTCTCTAGAAATCACCAGATATTTTAAGGTTTTAAAAGGTTTTTAAAGAAAGACCTTAAAATATCTGGTTTTGTTTGATTTGATTATTAGTACCATCGTTCTAAAGAATGCAATTAAAACATAATATACCAATTTGAGTTTACACATCCTGTTGTCCATTCTTACAGGCAATAAACGTGGGGGTCCAGCTTCTGGAGGCAGTTAGGTCTTGAAAAAAAATACCTGAACACTCTGTACCTACAGTCTCTAATTTTTAAGCAGAATAATATTAACTTATATCTTAAAAATCTGTTGTTAGGGTTCATTAAAATGCATTCAGCATTCAAACTGGAGAGATTTACAAGTCAGTATCATGGCTATGTACATATTATAACGACATAATTAAGGTTAGCGATGGTCTCAAGTAAGAAAACATGTATCTTTTTCTTTAAACCACGTGAAGGAGCATGTTCAAGCTCTCAGGTTCAATTCATTCTCTTTCTTATACTTTATCAACTACTTAAAACTTATCATATGTTAGATTGCTTTGTAATCATACCATAACTACTGGTACAGTATTGTGATTTTCTTGGAGTTAATATCTTGTGGATATAGAAAAGTCATATGAAAATATTGCAATTTCATAACCTAATTTTTTTTTAATTTTTATTTATTTATGATAGTCACAGAGAGAGAGAGAGAGGCAGAGACACAGGCAGAGGGAGAAGCAGGCTCCATGCACCGGGAGCCTGATGTGGGATTCGATCCCGGGTCTCCAGGATCGTGCCCTGGGCCAAAGACAGGCGCTAAACCGCTGCGCCACCCAGGGATCCCTATAACCTAATTTTTTGATTGGGAACTACATTATCTTGATCAAAGAGCCATCTTTATCTTCTTACTTCTACAAGTATATACATGTAATTAGATTAATTGTGCTAAAAAGACAGTCTTCATGGGGCCTCCTTTGTCTTCCTTTCATTTGAATCTTGTTTTAATTTTCCTAGAATACTTTCTTAGGTTAGTTTGGATACTGGAGTTGGCTGAGTCAGAAATGACTCCAAATAATTGTTACTTTAAAAAAAAAAGGTAGTTTGTTTCTCCAATAAATATAAGGTAAAGCAACTCCATAACTGTCAGTCTTCTGTTTCATTGCTCCATTATCTCAACACATGGCTTCATTCTCATAGTCCAATATGTCTACTCCAGTTTCCTCTATGATATTGTGATTTATGCATGAGGAGTGAAGCGATGAGGAAGGCTGGGATGTAGAGGGAGGATTTCTTTCTGTTAGGGAAAGAACCCTGACAACTCTTATGTTTATAGTGCAATGGTCTGAACTTAGGCATAGAGCCATACTTAGCCGCAAGAGAGATTGGAAAAGTTTGCTTTAGCTGGATGACCATTGCTCAACAAAATACTCTTATATTGCGAGAGGAGGTTATTAGAGGGCAGCTCACTGTCTCTGCCACAGTTCTTGCTCTTGAAAAGATAAGAATACTTGCATATCTTTCTTTTCACACGCAAAATTCACAAAGTTCTTTCCATTCTGTCACCCATCCCAGGATTTCTAGCTAATGTGTGGTCTTCTCTTTCAGGGTCAATTATAGTACCAAGTGGTCTGACCATATATAAACTGAACTTAAAAACAAACAAACAAACAAAAAACAAAGGCAGCTTATCTGTACACACTCCCCTCCCCATGCCAAATATGCAGTGGTTTGGTTAACATAGGCAATCGCAATACAACATACAATTTGAAAAAGGGTAAACAGAAATAAAACACTGAACAACTGCTCAAGAGCTATTATCCTATTTCGCTTGGTCAGAATTATGAAGCCTTTAGGCAAAGGCAGAGAGGTAAATCCCCTGGTAAATCCATATGTCAGCCCTGTACTGCTTTCTAGGACAAATCCCTATGTCCTTCACAGTTGAAATTTGTTGTGCTAAGTGGTCCTTCCTTTTCTGTTGTCTTCTGTACCCTTTGAGATCTACAGAGCATTTGCAGCTAAAGTTTTCCTGATGCAGTTTTGGGATAGAACACTCACAGGCTTCTGCAGACATGTAGTCTCTGCAACAAAACATTTTTAGGAGCACCTGGGTGGCCCAGTTGTTTAAGCATCTGCCTTTGGCTGAGGTCATGATCTCCTGGTTCTGGGATGGAGCCCTGAGAGTCAGGCTCCCTGCCCGGTGGGGAGCCTGCTTCTCCCTCTCCCTCTGCTCCCTGGCTCTTGCTCTTTCTCTCTCTCAATCTCTATCTCAAATAAATAAAATCTTTTTACAACCTGACAATACATTTTTTAGCCAAAAAAAAAGAAGAAAAAGGAGGTTTCTAGTGTTTTTACTTTTCATCAATTTCTTCTGCAAATGAACCCAGATGGAGAGCCTATCTGGACATAGAGATTAAACCTGAACACTCTCATCTGTGTATTGGTGTTTGTGGTTTGTCCTTCAGGATCTCTCAGATGATAGGAAACTGCAACCTGGCCAGTTGTTTAACATTTAACAGTTATCACTGAGTCTTATTGTACCAAGTTGTATTGTCAGTAACAAGTTTGATGGTTGTCCAATTTTTTTGTGTATTTTTCAAAATGTAGATCTTTTAGAATTATGCATTTTTCATCAGAACTTTGAAAACTCATGTCTATGTGTTTATGTCTGGGAACTCAATGTGCCTTTCAATTAAAAGATTTATCAGACAGTTGTCTAATTAGTTCCCATAGATAATTGTCAGTCTTCCTGGCCTTTGTCAATGTATCTATAATCCTATAACCAATGTTAGTAAAAATGTTACTTTTTTTTACATATTTTCTAACTTTGTTGGGATTTATAGTTTTGCTGTGATTTTAAGAGGAAAATTAAATTTAAAATGTGTTCCCAATCCACTTCCATTTAAAACAACAAAAAACATACAGAGATGTGAATAAAGACTAGAGCTTTACAAATGAGAATATTTACCAGGACTATTTCCAACTCCCAAACTATTTGGGAAGACAAAAGTATTTTAATAATACAGTTTTCTTTTTATCTATAATAAGTAAAAGTGTAAGTTATAAATTCACTTTTTTTACTTTTAATTTCTTGTTGTCATTGACGTATTTAATATGATATTATTCACCACACTGCAGATTCCAAAGTTAGATAGTGTTACATTCTGAGTATTTTGAACAATAGAACTAAGTTAAAACGATCGACTCAATATATCACAATCTCTCCCATGACTGTGACAGCATGAAAAGCAAGATGTATTTTATATGTAAATAAATGTGGTTTGGACCTATGTTTTTCATTCTCAAGTGATAGTAGAACTTTCTGATTGATGGCTTTATGTTAATAAATAGCTGCACTTTGGGAGACTGCTTGGGCTGTTGGAAACCACAAAGCAACTGAACAGTGGAGCAGTGGAGAGGAGCATTTGTGTGCATTGTGAATGAAGTTACATATTTATACTTAAAATGCTATTTGTCATACATTTTTAATCTTTTGACCTCATATGAAACTTTATTGATCAATCTTTAGAACTATTTTTTGTTTATCTCTGTATAAATTCACACATATTCATCAATCTGTCTACCTGGGCATGATTTAATTAAATGAGGATTTCACCTGACTTCTTAGCTGATTTGATAATATACCCACATTTTTTTCTTCAAAACCCCTAAAGAACAATGTACAGTAAATAAATGTATAAAAACTCAAATATTATTCTTTTTTGTGATATTTGACATAAGCCAGTAATGTGCTTCACAATAGGCCTGGACAAGTATGATGAGAGAGGTAGATTATTCCAATGCTAAAACTTCTTCCTTGTCTCTATTACTCCTTTAAACTTTGAATCTACTTGTATCCTTTCCAGTTCATAAATTATTTTTGAAGGATATGTTGTAAAAATATCCCTAATATTGGCTCCCCCTGCCCTTGAAACCATATTTTGGTGACTCGAAGAGCTAAATCTGAGTGAATTTAAGAGAAATAAGATATTTTGTGGGGAACTTGGGTGGCTCAATCAGTTAGGCATCCAACTCTTGATTTCAGCTCAGGTCTTGATCTCAGGGTTGTGAGTTCAAGCCCTATGTTTGACTCCCAGTGTGGAGCCTACTTAAAGATGATATTTTTAAAGGGGAGAAAATAACTTGTGTGGGACCTGAGAGAAATGGCATCAAGCTAGTTTGTATTATCCATTTCATTTTGTTTTGTTTCTTAGTATGTAGAAAGGAACTGTGTGTGTGTGTATATTCCTGAGAATAAAATTGCACAAAATATAGAGTAAGGAAGGAAGAATAAAAAATTGCTAGAGCATAAAACTTAAATGGACAGAGGAGATTCTGTCTAGAAAATAAACAGATTCAGTTAGTATAGTACTTTGACAATTGATTCAAGTAACAGTTGGAAAGAGAGAACATAAGGTGCAGATCCTGAGAGTGGGTATGTGTGGTAGTGGGATTCTGTAGAACATTTTTTTAATGTTGAAATTAAACCAGCAAAGGGTAAATCAGGACATCTCCTGAAATTAGGGAAAAGGGAGGAAGGAGAGCTAGAATTTTTGAGGAGAGCAAAGACAGTAAAGGAGCCATCTAGGAGAGTGGAAGATGAAGGACCTGGAGTTGTGTGATTGTTGGACAGCCTAAAAGTTCCTAAGGTTTGTGCCATCACATAAGTAAGGCTGATTAGTTGCAAGAATGCAGAAATAAATGTAGACAATTGGGTTAACTCAGAAGTGGTGCTTTTTCCAAGTGAGTTTAAATTAAAAAAAAAAGAGGGGAGAGACAAGGAATTGGTAAAAGAAACATTATATTGATTGACCATGGTATTTAAGATGGCTAAAGACAAGAGGACACCCAATAGGTAAGAGGCAGTGGAAATGCAGTAACATTTGTAGCCCCTATGGTGTAGAGAGATTCTTGGAGCCTAGATCCTTTTTTTTTTTTAAGATTTTATTTATTTATTCGTGAGATACACAGAGAAAGGCAGAGACATAGGCAGAGGAGAAGCGGACTCCTTTCAGGGATCCGGATGTGGGACTTGATCCCGGACCCTGGGATTATGCCCTGAGCCAAAGGCAGATGCTCAACTGCTGAGCCACCCAGATGTCCCTGGAGCCTAGATCTTGAAAGAAGTGACCTCAAATGCTAGTTGGCAAGGATCAGAGAAGGAAATGCCTGAAATTGAGATGAAAGATATGCAGAAATCTCTAAGGACAAGATTGTGGTGAGTTGCTTTTGTAGGGTGAAGAATAGGAACATCAAGGGAGAGGACTCAAGGTGTCAGAAGTGAAGGTGTTGGAAGGATCATCTATACACATACTGAAATCCCAAAAAGACAGGTAACCAGTAAACAGGATGACAGTGAATTGGGAACTGAAGTCATCCAAAAATAAGGATTAATAATGTAGGTATTGGGAAACTGCATCAATAATTTTCATAATTGGAAATATAAAGTAATAACAAGAATTTTATTTTATTTTTTAAGATTTTAA
>NW_023331163.1:0-77220 GCF_011100685.1 Canis lupus familiaris | reverse complement strand
GGAACAAAAGCAAAATACTATTGGGACTACATCAAATTGAAAAGCTTCCACAAAGTGAAGGAAACAACCAAAGCTAAAAGGCAACATATAAAATGAAAGGGACATTGGTAAACAACACATCCAATGAAGAGTTAGTATGCAAAACACATAAAGGAAATATAAATCTCAAGATCCTAAAAAAAATCATGCAACTGGAAATGGGCAGAAAAATGAATGGACTTGTCTCTGACAAGACAGCCAGAAGGCCACCAGACACACGGAAAGACAAAAGCATCACCCATCATCACGGAAATGCAAATCAAAACCACAGGGATATGTCACCTGAGAGCTGTCATAATGGCTAAAATTAACAACTCAAGAAAAAACAGGTGTTGGTGAGGCTATGGAGAAGGGGTAGCCCACTTACACTCCTGGTGGGCATGCAAAAAGATGTAGCCACTGTGGAAAACAGTGTGGATGGTCCTCGATTAAAAAAAGGGGATCCCTGGGTGGTGCAGTGGTTTGGTGCCTGTCTTTGGCCCAGGGCGTGATCCTGGAGACCTGGGATCGAATCCCACATCGGGCTCCCGGTGCATGGAGCCTGCTTCTGCCTCCCTCTACGTGTCTCTGCCTCTCTCTGTGACATTCATAAAAAATTAAAAAAAAAGAAGTTAAAAATAGAGCTAACATACGATTCCAAAATAGCAGAGTTGGGTATTTACCCCTAGGATACAAAAGTACTTTAGAAGATTTGAGGAGGGGCACGCAGCCCAGTGTTTGTAGCAGCGATCAACAACAGCCAAACTGTGGATACAGGCCTATGTCCATCGGCAGATGAATGGGCAGAGATAATGTGGTAAATATACACACTGTGACATCACTCGGTCATCAGAAGGGATGAAATGAAGCCATTTACAATGACGTGGAAGAAGTGGAAAGGATTTATGCTAAATGAACTCAGTCAGAGAAAGATAGATACCAAATACCATACAATTGCATTCACATGTGAATTTTAAGAAACCAAACAAACTGGCAAAGGGGTGCAGGGAGCTGAGAGAAGCAAACCAAGATACCCACTCTTAACCACAGAGAATAAACTAATAAATATCAGAGGAAGGTGGGGGATGGGGAATCAGGGGATAGGGACAGTGGAGGGCACCTGTGACCAGTACCAGTTGTTGTATCCAAGGGTTGAATCACTAAGTGGCAAACCTGAAAATATATCATACTGTGTTTACAAACAGGAATTGAAGTAAAACTTTAAATAATAATTGGTAGTATTGATAAAACATGTGCGCACTAGAGATAAAGGGATCCCTGGGTGGCGCAGCGGTTTGGCGCCTGCCTTTGGCCCAGGGCGCGATCCTGGAGACCCGGGATCGAATCCCACATCGGGCTCCTGGTGCATGGAGCCTGCTTCTCCCTGCCTGTGTCTCTGCCTCTCTCTTTCTCTCTCTGTGACTATCATAAATAAATAAATAAATTAAAAAAACATGTGCGCACTAGAGATAAAATCCAAAAGGCAACTAAAAATCCAAAGAAAGGGATCCCTGGGTGGTGCAGCGGTTTGGCGCCTGCCTTTGGCCCAGGGCGCGATCCTGAAGATCCGGAATCGAATCCCACGTCGGGCACCCGGTGCATGGAGCATGCTTCTCCTCTGCCTGTATCTGCCTTCTCTCTCTCACTGTGTGCTATCATGAATAAATAAAAATTAAAAAAAATCCAAAGAAAGAGTCTTTAGAGCCACAAATCCCCTCCTTAGCTCAGCTCGGGAGAAGCCTGCCATGTCTATTCTCACCTCAGCAGAAGCCTGGATTTGATTCTCTGGGGAGGTCACTGACTTGGTGGAGTCAGGCTATCTTTGAACCCAAACCTAAATAGAGTACATAAAACTAAACTGCCCAAGATAGTAGGAGTCCCAGGAAAGGCACATGCCAAGACCCAAACTCTAACCATACACAGACATAACCCTAACCCTACACTTAATCCTAATGTTAACCTAAACCTTAAACAAGACCCATCACTAATCGACAACCAAACACAAACCCCAAGACCAAAACATATTCACTGAACCTTCCTGCCAACCCTCACCCTAACTCCTAAACCTATTCTAAACCCTTATCCCTGACCTCTATCTTAAATCTAACCCTAACCTCTAACCCTACCTTAACTTAATGTACTCAAATCCTATTCCTAACCTTAACCTGTACCCTAACCCTAACCCTCTAATACTAATCCTATCTCATACCGCAAACAGCACTCTAACCTGTACCCTAAAACTAACGCCTAAACCACTCCCTAAACCTGTCTCTTACCCTTTTCCAAAACCATAACCTGACCCTACCTGACCCTAATCCCTAACTAAACACTAACCTAACCCTAGCCCTAACCCCTATCCTAAACCTAACCCTCGCCCTATCCCTAAACCTAGCCCTAACTTTTACCCTAACCCCTAACACTTACCCCTAACCCTAACTCACACCCTAACCCCTAACCCTAACTGCAAACCTAAGCCCAACCCTAACTGTAAGCATAAACCCTAACCCCACCTCTAAACCTCCTGTCCTAATCCCTAAAGCCCAAACCCTAAACCTAACTCTAAATCCTGTTGCTAACCCTAACCCCGTTCCCTAATCCTTAACCCCCATCCTAACTCCTAACCACTGACCCTTACCCTATATCCCTCACCCTAACCTGTACTCCGTAACCATAAGCTAATCACAAACCCCTAACATCTAACCTAAGCCTAACCACCAACTGCCTCCCCTCCCCTGGCCCTACCATTCATTCTAACCCATTCACTTACCCTCTGGTTCTGAGGATATCCCTTCTGATGTGGACGTGGCGCCCATGTCGCCTCCAGAGTCCTCCAGGGGGGACTGAGGAAAGCAGGCTCCTGTGAGTGCGGACGGGCCCCGTCTTCCTAGTCATAGTCAGCGGCGTCCTTAGGCGCTGGGTCTCCTCTCACTGTGCTATGCCTCACATCATCTGGAAGCCTCACAGCAGTCTCTTAGTTGGCTGGGGCTCCTTTCATCCTGAACATGGCCCCACACCCTAGAAAACTCACTGTGCGGGCCTGAGCTCTGGGCTTCTATCAGCATAGACCCAGCCTATATTTCCCAAGCCAAAGTGCAGGCCTGAGGAGGACGGGGGGTCCTGTAAGTGTGATGTCGTGCCCCCATTTTCTTCAAGCCTCACCATAAGACCTGAGGATGCTGGGGGCTCCTGTCAGCATAGATGTGGCCCCAAATCTCCCAAACCTTCACAGTGGGTCCTGAGGAGGCTGAGACTCCTGTCAGTGGTGCGGCACCATTTTTCTTAGGCCTCACCACAGGCCTGACAAGGCTGGGGTCTTCTGTCTGCATGGACGCATCTCATATTTCCTCAAGTCAAACACCGGGGGTACTAAGGAGTCAGCATCCTGTTGTGTCGAAGTGACACAACGTCCTCCCGAAGTGTCACCGAGGGTTCTGAGGAGGCCGGGGCTCCTGTCACCGTGAATGCGGTCCCCCATCTTCCAGAAGCCTCAACTTATGTCCTGAGGTGGCCCAGGGGCTCCTGTCAGTGTGGATACAGGCCCCATCTTCCTGAAGCCTCCCATGGGTCCTGAGGAGGCCCAGGGGCTCCTTTCAGCGTGGATGCGAGCCCACAATTTCCTGAAGCTGTGGCTCATCAGGGTGCACACGTCCCCACGTCCTCCTCAGGCCTCCCCAGCACAGGCTGGCTCCGATAGTGCAGGCAGAGGAGCCTACTGCACATTCATGCCCGCTGGGTTGGGCCTGGGCTCAGCGTCCCCTGCGGGACGCTCAGGCGCTGCAGGAGGCTGTGCAGGAGGCAGCGGGCGCTACAGGGGACACAACTGCCTTCTTCCAGGCTCCAGCTGTGGCCTGTTAGCTTCGGAAACGTCTCATTGAACGGAGCCCTACACCCGCTTCCTCAGAAATACTTAAGGACAAGGGAATTGGAGCCCCAGGACGCGAAATGAAATGTGGACCAGACTTTTACCATGTCCCGCAAAACACTCACTCAACCCTCTTCCACTGTGGGCGAGACTGCGTGCTGGTGCAGACACCCTGGAAACAGTGTGGAGGCTCCTCAGGAAGTTACAATAGAGCCGCCCTGCGACCAGCAGGTGAACAGCCTGAATCACTTCAAAGTACAGATGCAGTGAGACCAGGACACCTGCACCCCAATGTCCACAGCAGCCGGGTCCACAGTAGCCACACTGTGGCAGGAGACTCGGTGCCCTATGGCAGAAGATGGATAAAAAGGATGGGAGAGAGATGATGGTCACAGACCAGAGGAATGGCACTCAGCTATCAAGAGAATGAAATCTTGCCATTTGCAATGATGTGGATAGAACTAGAGGGATCATGTTAAATGAAATAAGTCAGTCAAGAAAGAGAATGACCGTGTGGTGTCATTCATAGGTGGAATTAAAGAAGCAAAGCAGATAACAACTGTGAAGGGAAGGAACAACAAATAAGATGAAAACCCGATGCAGGAAATACAGACACTTAAGATAGGAAACAAACTGATGGTCGTTGGAGGCGGGGGGATTAACAGGGGACGGCATGAAGGAGGGCACGTGATGTCATGAGCACTGCTGTTATCTCCAACTGGTGAATCCCTGAATTCTTCCTCTGAAAGTATAATACACTATCCATAAAAATTTGGTTTAAATTAAACTAAGTTTAAAAAATCAGTTGTATCAGAACACATTTCCTTCTGGACTCTCTGTTTTGCTCCTTCAGCTTATGCCGGACCACCCCCCGTGGGACTGGTTTGCCTAAGTAGACTCCACGCCTCTTCCATGGCCCAGCCCAGAGCTAGAACTCACGACTCCTGAGATCAGGACCGGAGGTGAGGTCAGGAGTTAGATGCTTAACCAACGGAGCCAGTTGGGGGCCCAAGAACCACAATGCTTATCCTGTGTCTCTGTGACATTGTTTGAAATAGGGAAGTGCTGCGTCCCGGTCTCTCCTGCTCCTCCAGTACTGATTTGCTGTCCGGGGTCATTTGTGGGGGCGGATGGATGTTTTGGGTTTTTCTTTTCCTATTTCTAACATCTGCCACCATGATTTTGATAGGAATGACATTGAAACTGAGGGTGGCTTCAGGAAAGGCAGCATTTTCACAAGATGAGGCTCCAACCCCACGACCCAGGAAGGCCTCCCAGAGACTGGTATGGCTCAGTGCACAAGTCTTGTGCTCCTTTGGTTCAGTCTCATTATTTATCTCCTTGATGCTCCTGAGAAAAATGAAGTCACGTCCTTCATTTCCTTCCTGAGTGCTCATTGTCGGGACACAGCAAGGCTACTCTACTCTGTAGGGTCAGTTTGTGTCCCGTGACTTTACTGAACTCACTCCTTAGTTCTAACAGGTTTTGGTGGAGGCTCCAAGGTTTCATGTTCCAGTACCGCATCTTCAGCATATAGGGACAGTGTGACGTCCCCCTTCCAGGTGTGGAACCTTTGCTGTTTACAGCTTAATGTCCTAGAGAGCCCCACATAGAATCAAAATGAGCCCAGGCCAGGGGCAAGCCCCTATTAGAATGAGAACAGAGCTCAATGCCCTTGAAGGCCCCATATCAAAATGTAAAGAGAACTTGAGGAATTGCTCTAGCCCTTCTGGAGGTTCCCGAGAGCCAGCCCTTAAACTAAGCAAAAAACCCACCTTGGGGTCCAAGTCCCTGCTCCTCTGTGTCAGGCATACTTGGACAGAAGCTCGAGCTTGTAAATAAACCCTCATGTGTTTGCATCGTTGTGGGCTTCTCCGTGCTTTCTCAGATTCACAATCTTGGGCACAACAGTCTGAGATAAGAAAACAAAACCAAAAGGAGTTCGGACGTGGGCAAAGTGAAAGCAGGGTTCTGAGAGATGCGCTTGGGTTCTCTTCTGTGGAGGGCCTGCAGACTGGGGGGTGGGATGCTTAGCCCCAGAACCAGAGGACCCAGCGTCCCCACCTGCATCACACCAAACAGCGCTGAGTCTCAGGGCGCAAGCTCCACCCGCTGGAGGCCAGAGGCAATGAAGACCCACCCCGCCCCTGACCCGGCAGGTGCATCTCCCAGGCAGATGTGCACTGACAATCAGCGCCATGGGCCATCCCCGACCCCGCACAGACCACTCGCTGCCACCAAGTTGTCGGACCACAGAGGATGCAGATCCTCAGCGCCGCCTGGAAAGTAGGGTCTAGCTTCCTTTTATTTGTGCTTTATCATTTAGTTTCTTTGATTTATTTTATTAATTGCCTTATTTTATTTTTTATGTATTACCTTATATATTTCTTATTTTTACTCTCATGGAACTTTAAATTTTGTTTGTTATTTTGGGATTTAGAATCTTTTTACAAGGAGGGCCAAAATAATCGAGTGGTTTTTTGGGGGGGAGGGCAGTTGTTATTGTTTTTCTTGGTTTTTCTCTTTTTCTTCTTCCTTCTTTCTTTCCTGGAAAAAGTAATGAGATCGAGAAATTCACCTCCATAAAATAACATGAGGTAGTACTCCACAACCAGGAAGTCCATCAATACAAATAGATGATGTCTAACTACAGTTTAAAACAATGATTATAAAGATAGCATCTGGTGCTGGAAAAAGAGCACAGAAGAAAACTAGAGAATCCCTTACAGTAAAATAGAAGAACTAAAATTTAGGTCAGGGGATCCCTGGGTGGCCAGCGGTTTGGCGCCTGCCTTTGGCCCAGGGCGCTATCCTGGAGATCCGGGATCGAATCCCACGTCAGGCTCCCGGTGTATGGAGCCTGCTTCTCCCTCTGCCTGTGTCTCTGCCTCTCTCTCTCACTCTGTGCCTATCATGAATAAATAAAAATTTAAAAAAAAATTAAAAAAGAAATAAAATAAAATAAAATTAGTCAGGCAAATGTTAAAAATGCTATAAATGAGATGCAGTCCCAAGTGGAAGCCTTAAAAAACAAGGAAAGTTATGGACCACAGAGGCAGATTTAGGGAACTCAGCCACTTATTAAAACAATAACATTCATATCATAGGAGACTCAGAAGATCAAGGGAGAGAAAAGGTGGGCCTAACTCATCGAATAGAAACGACAGATACCCACCATTTGCTTCAAGGTGGATGTAACTGGAAGGTATTATGCTGAGTGAAGTAAATCAATCGGAGAAGGACAAACATTGTATGTTCTCATTCACTTGGGGAATATAAATAATAGTGAAAGGGAATATAGGGGAAGGGAGAAGAAATGTGTGGGAAATATCAGAAAGGGAGACAGAACATAAAGACTCCTACTCTGGGAAACGAACTAGGGGTGATGGAAGGGGAGGAGGGCAGGGGTCCGTGTGAATGGGTGATGGGCACTGAGGGGGGGCAAATGACGGGATGAGCACTGAGTGTTATTCTATATGTTGTCAAATTGAACACCAATAAAAAGTAAATATATTATTTTAAAAAAAGAAAGAAAGAGGGAAGAAAGAAATAGTGGCACCTGGGTGGCTCAGTCAGGTAAGCTTCTGCCTTAAGTCAGATCATGATCCAGGTCCCAAGGAAGGCTCACGGTTCAGCAGGGAACCTGCTTCTCCCTCTCCCTCTGCCCCTGTCACTCATGGTTTTTCTCTCCTCTCTCTCTCAAATAAATAAATAACATCTTTGAAAAAGAAAAAAAAACCCACAAGAAGAGAAATCTCCCATGTAGAAGAATTTCAAACAATTTGTGCAGACATTCCACCTTCAAGTTGATGAGCATAGCTTCCCACTCGTAGGTGTGGAAAACACATAGTAACTTCCTTCTACAGAATATATTATTAAAAACTTAAAATAACAATGATAATATAATAATAATAATAATAATAATAATAAAGAAGAAGAAGAAGAATCATCATCATCACTTAACTATGGGAAAAGATGACAAATACTACCTCAGCAAGATGATCAGATCGATACCAAGTCTGATAAATCATGTTGATAGTATATATCCTTTATATGATATAATGAAAATGGCAGTATATCTCTGTATATAATCCGCAAAAAAACTTCAATCATGAGATAAACAACAGACATGTCCCAACTGAAGGAAATTTTACCAAATAATCTACTTCTCAAAGTGTTCCAGGGCAACAACAACAAGGGAAGGCTGAAAGAATGTCACAATCCAGAGGAGCGTAAGAAAACAGGAGGACAAATAGAATGTGATATGAGGGATGGTAACTTAGCAAAAACTAAGGAAATCTGAATAAAGTATGGTCTTTGGTTAATGCGACTACTTTAATATTGATTCATTAGCTAATATTTGTACCATACAAGATATCAATAAATGGAGAAATTGAGTGCAAGTGCATGCGAATGCTCTGTACTATCTTCTCAATTTCCCTATAATCTTTCTTGTTTTCCTAATAAATAAGATTTATTTTGAAAATTGACTTAAATGAATCAGGCTCCAAGTGTAAAGACATTTTAAGAATAGTTTAATTAACTTTTGCCTTATTCTTAAAGACTTCCTTCGATGGGAACAAAGTAAGAAGTTTATATCAGAAGGAAAGAAAAACACTTATGAACACGTATAATTCCTCCTCAACCTGAAAAGCAGGAACGGATAACAAATAGCAAAAATCAGATAAAAATACTTCTAGTATAATAGACACCATATTGCAAGGGCATTTAAAATTAGTAATGCAAAAAAAAAATTAGTAATGCATAACATTTATTTCCTTGACATTTGTCTTCCAAAGAGTTCACAGTGTTTCAGTGTCAGTTGAAACAGGGGAAGAATCTCAGGGAAGAATCCTTCACATAATAATAAGACCATTGGTAATAATGTCTCTCAGTTCTTTCCAAATCCATAAAGATGCATTTCCTGATGAGTGAGCTGTGAAGAAAGAGATGAAAAACCCTCATCCCTCTGAATTACTTGTGTCAGAATATTTTAAGCATAGTACTACGGATAGTAAATTATCCTTATTAACAGGAAATACATCTCAGATTGGAATCTGAGCAATCAGATAGGCAGAGAACAAAGGCTTTGACTGGCTCTTCAACTATAAAGATAAAGGAGAGCTTTTGTATGTACAAAGTCAGTTGTCAAGATAGCCTTAGGGAATAAGAGTCTGCAGCATCGAATCCAGCTGCACAGCCGGGATGACCGCACCCCAGCTCTTCCTGATCCCAAATCCCTGGTCCTGTCCCCCAACACAGGCTGCCACGCTGTGGTCATTTGCAATTTCTCTCTCAGGAGCTCTGGGGAAGGGGGAAGGAGCAAGATAGGATGGGACGGGACTCAAGTAGGCTGAGAAAATGAAGGCCTTTCCACTTTAAGTTCAGCGTTTGAACATGTCAAGCCATCCCAGGCCACTGTGAAGAAGAGCTGAAATTTACATGCCTACAGTTACAGGAAAAAAACAAAAGTTTACAGCTTAATGTCCTAGAAAGCCCCACATTAGAATAAGAACTGAGCCCATGCCAAGGGCTGGAGGCGTCTATTAGAATGAGAACAGAGGTCAATGCTCTTGAAGGCCCCATATCAAAATGTAAACAGAACTTGAGGAATTACTCCAGCCATTCTGGAGGTCCCCGAGACAAGCCCTTAAAAGCAAAACACCACCTCGGGGTCCAAGTCCCTGCTCCACTGTGTTGGGTGTACTTGGACGCAAGCTCGAGTTTGGAAATCAACCCTTGTGTGTTTGCATCAGTGTCAGCTCTGTAGTGGTTTCTTGGATTCGCAATCTTGGGCACAACACCCCCATGTCCCCCCTACCTGGGCTGAACCCCTATGCCATCCCACCCAGGATGACCCTCAGTCACCTCCCCGCCCACAACAGGTGTGCACAGGCCCTCACACAGGTCCCATGGGCACGGATGGCACTCCTGCCATCCCCAGCCTCCCAGAGGAAGGAAGGAGGTTCTGCATGACACACTCGCATGGTTGCCCCAGGGCTCCCTGCTCAGCACGGCAGCTTGTGACATGTCGGGGTCTGTGTCCCTGATGCCTGCATCCCATCCTTGGTTTTCCCACAGTAAATGAAAGAGGAGGCCCTTGTCTCCTCCTAGGACATCACGGAGGTAGACTTGGACGTCAACAGGACGTTCAGCAGTCACATCATGTTTTGATACTACTACAGGGTAGGGTGAGGCTGAGGGGCCAGGGGGGATCGGGCTCCGGGGGAAGACCAGGGGTTTCTGGGTAGGAAACACGGGGCTTCTGAGGTCGGGGGAAGAATAGAAGCCAACAACACATGGCTGCATGGTAAGGTGCTGGGGATGACCCCCGTGACCCCTCCCCCGGAGTCTTGGGGATGAGGAGGCCACTAGGATGGGGCCTCCAGGGGATGCCATGTGAGCTGAAAACCAAAGGGGTGAGGGACGGCCCCTGAAAAGCAGGGGTTGGGGGTGCGGGCCGTGGGGGTCAGTAAGGGGACAAGGGGGCAGGGTGCATGGCTGTGACTGGAGGAGGACACACATCGATCTGATGAGGGTCGGACGGGTCAGGGTGACACCCCCTCTCGGTGCTTTATATATTTCTAAATTCTATGCATTGAATTTGAGACAATTTGCAATTTGTAAACATACATAGTATGATGACCTGAGATATTGTCCCCGGTCCAGACAGAGCCCTGCACTGACCACACGGGGCCCCAGGGGCAAGTGTCACAGCAAACCCCAGACCGGGGTCACCTTTTTCTGTAGATTTACCCTGTGGATCTTAGATAAAGGGTTTGCCGTGTGTCTGCCAGCCCCCCCACTCCATCCCATTTCCCAGACCCACACCATCCCCTAACATCATCATCCCCCATGGCGTAACCCCTACACCATCCCCCTCACACAGACACAGCCTCACACAATCCCCACCCACACTATACCCCAACACAGTCTCCCCTACACCATCCCCCACACTCTACCACCATCATACCCGTGCCCCCACACCATCCACCACCACACCATCGTCCCTGAGCAAGGACCCGATGCAGCTGCCCCCTGTGGGACATGCTCCCAGGGTTCTATGGATACCCTGCTCCCATCAGAACCCCAGGTGTCCCATAGAGTACACAGGGTTGGCAGGGAGGAGGGAAAACAGGGAGCCCCCAACAGGGTGTGTGCAGGTGAGTGGTGCAGAGGACCCACTGTGCCCTGCCACGCCCACTGTCCCTCCTGGAGCGTGGCACAACCTGCACAGGACACCAGCCCCTAACCTAGAGGAACCTGGGCTGACTGGGCGCCAGGCTCCGGGGGGTTGGGTTGATTTGAGCTCCCACCAGGCCCAACACAAAGACTAATGGGATCCAGCCCCCATAGCCCTGGCCAGCCCTGGATTCTGGCCCCGGTATGAGCAAGCCTTCTCACAGTTGGATGTGGCCTCCTGGGCACTGGGCGTGCACCCACAGATCCAGGTCGCTGACCTAGGGCAGACCGGGGTATCCCGGTACACCCCAGGGTGGGGAGTGGAGGGGTAGGTCGGTGGGCCCCACCCACACCCACACCAGGAGGCAGGCTCCTACAGGTGCTGGGGCCCCAGGGGTCCCGAGGCTGGGGTCCAGCTGCCCTGCAGGGATGCAGCCCAGGAGCCCATGAGCTGCAGTTCCAGGTCAGCTCTGCTGTCCTCAGAACCGTCACTCAGGCTGAAACCTCAGGACACACACCTCCAACCACAGTCCACACATGCTCCCAGGTGGGGGACTCCAGCACTCGCCCCCCCCACTCCGTGTGATTCTTGCTCTCCCCTAAGACAGAAGGGTCTCCTTCCCCAGGGGAAGGCGCGCACCCTCTGCTCTGAGCCTGTTTGCTGTAGAAAGTCAATAAATTGTTGTGGTGCAAAAATGCACAACCAGCCCGTTTCTGTGTCTCCCAGAACTCTGTGCATGGGGCGTGGAGAGACCCACAGTGAGGAGGAGGGGGCACCACTGAGGCCCCAACCAGCCCATGCAGGGGTGCCGCTAGGCACACACAGCTGACGTCCCCACGTGCCATCCAGGGGCGGCCGGACGCCAGGGTCAGGCCTCACAGACTTTACTCGGACTCAGCCTGTGCCCCGTGGGCCAGAATGGGCGGGAGAGTGTGACAGCCAGGGAGCCTCAGGTCACCAGGGTCTGTGCAAAGTGACCTGAGAGGTCACTGCTCCCTCTGTCCAGGGGGCCGGGGCTGGCCGGATTCCGGGGCACTTTCTCCCTCCCCGCATCCCTGTGTCTGGGTGCCTGGGGCACAGAGGGCCTGCGGGGTGGTCAGCGTGGCCATGGAAGTGATTTCAGGACAGCAGGCCCTTGTGTTGTGCCCAAGATTGCGAATCCAAGAAACCACCAAGGAGCTGACACCAATGCAAACTCCCGAGGATTTCTTTACAAGCTGGAGCCCCCACTGGGACCAACCAAAAGTTGGTCCAAGTGCACCAGACACATTGCAGCAGGGACTTGGACCCTGAGACTAAGAGGCGAGGCAGCTTTATAGGGGCCAGTGGACCATGGGATATGCAGAAATTTGCACAGTCATGTCGGTCCACATGTAGGTGGCCGATTGAATTACACCTTACCCTATAGTATCCACTTGAGCTGGTCTATTACTTTGGTCAGAATCGCTGCGGGGTTTTGGGGGGCACAAAGCACGGTTACATTGTTATGAGCAGATTTCCGATTAGGGTGTGCCCAGCGGAATGACTAGGGTGGGGCAGCACCTTAAGCCATAAGCAGGTCATTTGGGGGTCATAAGGGAGGTGGCGGATGTAGCACAAAATTGAATCACTCCTGCTCTGCTTGTCCAGGGGTAGGGGATTTTTGTTAAATTTCCTGGGTCCCACACTTGCAGCTCATCCACCTGGACCACCCTCACCAGGTGGACTCAGCGTGAACACCTTTTGGTGCTGGATCTCTCACACCAACGTGTGGAGCGCACCCTCCTTGCCCGAGTGAGTAGGGGCTGGGTGAGCATGGGGCTCGGCTTGAAGGCCAGTCAGCACAGGGGAACAAGGAACCCTAGCCCCATCCCCACTCTGACTCCCACATACAGGCAGCCTCATGGCTCCCCACCATGGGCAGCCGGTTCCTCAGGAGCTCCCCCCAAGGGTGGCCCGAATGTCTGGCTCCCTGCTGGAGAGGCATTGGGGAGAAGAGAAGCAGCCGGCGCTCGGCAGGACCCACTGCCAGACATGGGAATGTGGCCGAGCCGGACCTTCCAGCTCAGCTGACTCTCCAGCAGAAAGACACTGCATGAGCGAGCCCCGGGGTGGACAGGAGAGCCCAGCTAGCCACCCAGCGCCAGCACCAGAAATGATGTTGTGCCAACCATTTCCGGGTTTTGGGTTACCCAGCCAGAGGATACGATAGGCTGCATGTGATAGCTGCATGGGATAGACACACACACACCCCAAACCAACAAAAGTCAGAATCCCCCAATGTTGTCAAACAGCAGCCGGATGGTTACATACACCACGCTGTGATCCCCAATAGGATACATGGAAGACGCTATAAACCACGACTGCAGACGTGCTGAAGGCACGGAGATGTGCCTGCTGGGTTCCAACAAGGGCACAGAGGGGAAGGAAGCATCCTACGGACGGGGGGTCCCTGCTAGGAAAGGACACCAGTTCCCTGTGAAGGTTACAGAGGGTGAAATCTCTCCTTCTCTCTTTGTGCTTCTGGTTTTCCTCCTACATGCCATTTTCCTCAATCATATTAGAAAGAATTTATTTTAGGTTTTTAAATTTCTTTTTATTGGAGTCCAATTTGTATGAATTCTTCTTTCAGCATGGATGTCATTCAGGAGAGAAGGAGAGATAAAGATTTTCCTAGACAGGCAACATATAAAGGAGTTCATGACCACTTAATCAGTCCAGTAAGGAATTTTAAGAGGGACTCTTCTAGTGGGGGAAAAAAAGAGACCAAAAGAAACATAGACTAGAAAGGACCGGGGAAAGTCACTGGAAACACCATCTCTTCCGGAAACACAAAGGCACAAAGTTCATATCTTTGAATAATCACTCTGAATGCTGATAGACTAAATGCTCCAATCAAAGGTATAGGGTATCAGAGTGGCTTAAAAAACAGGATCCGGTATGCCTGGGTGGCTCAGGGGTTGAGCCTCTGCCTTTGACTCAGGGTGTGATCCTGGAGTCTGGGATCAAGTCCCATATTCTGCTCCTGGTGGGGAGCCTACTTCTCTCACTGCCTAATTTTCTGCCTCTCTCTCTCTCTCTTTCTCTCTCTCTCCCTCACTCTCTCATTTTAATCGTTATTAAAAAAACAAGATCCATCTGTATGCTGCCTACAAGATGCTCACATTAGACTTATAGACACCAGGAGATTGAAAGTCAGAGGATGGAAAATCATCTATCATACTAATGGATATCAAAAGAAAGCTGGAGGACCCATACTTATATCAGACAAACGAGATTTGAAACCAAACCCTAGGGGACACCTGGTGGCTCAGTGGTTGAGCATCTGCCTTCGGCTCAGGGGGTGATCCTGGGATCCCAGGATCAAGTCCCACATCGGCCTCCATTTGTGGACCCTGCTTTTCCCTCTGCCTATGTTTCAGCCTCTGCTTCTTTGTGTATCTCTCATGAATAAATAAATAAAATATTTAATTTTCAAAAAAGAAAAAACAAATACTGTGAGAAGAGATGAAGAAGGGCATTATTTCATAATTAAAAAGACTCTTAAAATTCCCCTTTAAGAAGAAGTTCAGTGGAACAGTCCACAAAAACAAGGACTGAATAGATATCATGATGACACTGAACTCATATCTGTCAATAGTAACTCTGAACGTGAACAGGTTTAATGACCCCATCAAAAGGCGCAGGGTTTCAGACTGGATAAAAAAGCAGGACCCATCTATTTGCTGTCTACAAGAGACTCATTTTAGACAGAAGGACACCTACAGCCTGAAAATAAAAGGTTGGAGAACCATTTACCATTCGAATGGTCCTCAAAAGAAAGCAGGGGTAGCCATCCTTATATCAGATAAACTAAAATTTACCCCAAAGACTGTAGTGAGAGATGAAGAGGGACACTATATCATACTTAAAGGATCTATTCAACAAGAGGACTTAAAAATCCTCAATATATATGCCCCGAATGTGGGAGCTGCCAAATATATCAATTATTAACCAAAGTGAAGAAATACTTAGATAATAATACACTTATACTTGGTGACTTCAATCTAGCTCTTTCTATAATCTATAGGTCTTCTAAGCACAACATCTCCAAGAAACGAGAGCTTTAAATGATACACTGGACCAGATGGATTTCACAGATATCTACAGAACTTTACATCCAAACTCAACTGAATACACACTCTTCTCAAGCGCACATGGAACTTTCTCCAGAATAGACCACATATTGGGTCACAAATCGGGTCTGAACTGATATCAAAAGATTGGGATTGTCCCCTGCATATTCTCAGACCATAATGCCTTGAAATTAGAACTAAATCACAACAAGTTTTGAAGGACCTCAAACACGTGGTGGTTAAGGACCATCCTGCTAAAAGATAAAAGGGTCAACCAGGAAATTAAGGAAGAATTAAAAAGATTCATGGAAGCTAATGAGAATGAAGATACAACCGTTCAAAATCTTTGGGATGCAGCAAAAGCAGTCCTAAGGGGGAAATACATCGCAATACAAGCATCCATTCAAAAACTGGAAAGAACTCAAATACAAAAGCTAACCTTACACATAAAGGAGCTAGAGAAAAAACAGCAAAAGATCCTACACCCAAGAGAAGAAGGGAGTTAATAAAGATTCGAGCAGAACTCAACGAAATCGAGACCAGAAGAACTGTAGAACAGATCAACAGAACCAGGAGTTGGTTCTTTGAAAGAATTAATAAGATAGATAAACCATTAGCCAGCCTTATTAAAAAGAAGAGAGAGAAGACTCAAATTAATAAAATCATGAATGAGAAAGGAGAGATCACTACCAACACCAAGGAAATACAAACGATTTTAAAAACATATTATGAACAGCTATACGCCAATAAATTAGGTAATCTAGAAGAAATGGACGCATTCCTGGAAAGCCACAAACTACCAAAACTGGAACAGGAAGAAATAGAAAACCTGAACAGGCCAATAACCAGGGAGGAAATTGAAGCAGTCATCAAAAACCTCCCAAGACACAAGAGTCCAGGGCCAGATGGCTTCCCAGGGGAATTTTATCAAACGTTTAAAGAAGAAACCATACCTATTCTCCTAAAGCTGTTTGGAAAGATAGAAAGAGATGGAGTACTTCCAAATTCGTTCTATGAGGCCAGCATCACCTTAATTCCAAAACCAGACAGACCCCACCAAAAAGGAGAATTACAGACCAATATCCCTGATGAACATGGATGCAAAAATTCTCAACAAGATACTGGTCAATAGGATCCAACAGTACATTAAAAAAATTATTCACCATGACCAAGTAGGATTTATCCCTGGGACACAAGGCTGGTTCAACACGCGTAAAACAATCAATGTGATTCATCATATCAGCAAGAGAAAAACCAAGAACCATATGATCCTCTCATTGGATGCAGAGAAAGCATTTGACAAAATACAGCATCCATTCCTGATCAAAACTCTTCAGAGCGTAGGGATAGAGGGAACATTCCTCGACATCTTAAAAGCCATCTATGAAAAGCCCACAGCAAATATCATTCTCAATGGGGAAGCACTGGGAGCCTTTCCCCTAAGATCAGGAACAAGACAGGGATGTCCACTCTCACCACTGCTGTTCAACATAGTACTGGAAGTCCTAGCCTCAACAATCACACAACAAAAAGACATTAAAGGCATTCAAATTGGCAAAGAAGTCAAACTCACCCTCTTCGCCGATGACATGATACTCTACATAGAAAACCCAAAAGTCTCCACCCCAAGATTGCTAGAACTCATACAGCAATTCGGTAGCGTGGCAGGATACAAAATCAATGCCCAGAAATCAATGGCATTTCTATACACTAACAATGAGACTGAAGAAAGAGAAATTAAGGAGTCAATCCCATTTACAGTTGCACCCAAAAGCATAAGATACCTAGGAATTAACCTAACCAAAGTGGTGAAGCATCTATACCCTAAACATTATAGAACACTTCTGAAAGAAATTGAGGAAGACACAAAGAGATGGAAAAATATTCCATGCTCATGGATTGGCAGAATTAATATTGTGAAAATGTCAATGTTACCCAGGGCAATATACACGTTTAATGCAATCCCAATTAAAATACCATGGACTTTCTTCAGAGAGTTAGAACAAATTATTTTAAGATTTGTGTGGAATCAGAAAAGACCCCGAATAGCCAGGGGAATTTTAAAAAAGACAACCATATCTGGGGGCATCACAATGCCAGATTTCTTGTTGTACTACAAAGCTGTGGTCATTAAGACAGTGTGGTACTGGCACAAAAACAGACACATAGATCAGTGGAACAGAATAGAGAATCCAGAAGTGGACCCTGAACTTTATGGGCAACTAATATTCGATAAAGGAAGAAAGACTATCCATTGGAAGAAAGACAGTCTCTTCAATAAATGGTGCTGGGAAAATTGGACATCCACATGCAGAAGAATGAAACTAGACCACTCTCTTTCACCATACACAAAGATAAACTCAAAATGGATGAAAGATCTAAATGTGAGACAAGATTCCATCAAAATCCTAGAGAAGAACACAGGCAACACCCTTTTTGAACTCGGCCATAGTAACTTCTTGCAAGATACATCCACAAAGGCAAAAGAAACAAAAGCAAAAATGAACTATTGGGACTTCATCAAGATAAGAAGTTTTTGCACAGCAAAGGATACAGTCAACAAAACTCAAAGACAACCTACAGAATGGGAGAAGATATTTGCAAATGACATATCAGATAAAGGGCTAGTTTCCAAGATCTATAAAGAACTTATTAAACTCAACACCAAAGAAACAAACAATCCAATCATGAAATGGGCAAAAGACATGAACAGAAATCTCACAGAGGAAGACATAGACATGGCCAACATGCATATGAGAAAATGCTCTGCATCACTTGCCATCAGGGAAATACAAGTCAAAACTACAATGAGATACCACCTCACACCAGTGAGAATGGGGAAAATTAACAAGGCAGGAAACAACAAATGTTGGAGAGGATGCGGAGAAAAGGGAACCCTCTTACACTGTTGGTGGGAATGTGAACTGGTGCAGCCACTCTGGAAAACTGTGTGGAGGTTCCTCAAACAGTTAAAAATATACCTGCCCTACGACCCAGCAATTGCACTGTTGGGGATTTACCCCAAAGATACAAATGCAATGAAACGCCGGGACACCTGCACCCCGATGTTTCTAGCAGCAATGGCCACTATAGCCAAACTGTGGAAGGAGCCTCGGTGTCCAACGAAAGATGAATGGATAAAGAAGATGTGGTTTATGTATACAATGGAATATTACTCAGCTATTAGAAATGACAAATACCCACCATTTGCTTCAACGTGGATGGAACTGGAGGGTATTATGCTGAGTGAAGTAAGTCAGTCAGAGAATGACAAACATTATATGTTCTCATTCATTTGGGGAATATAAATAATAGTGAAAGGGAAAATAAGGGAAGGGAGAAGAAATGTGTGGGAAGTATCAGAAAGGGAGACAGAACGTAAAGACTGCTAACTCTGGGAAACGAACTAGGGGTGGTAGAAGGGGAGGAGGGCGGGGGGTGGGAGTGAATGGGTGACGGGCACTGGGTGTTATTCTGTATGTTAGTAAATTGAACACCAATAAAAAAAAAAACCACCAACACTAGAAATACAAATGTTTATAAGAGAACATTATGAAAAAAAAAAAAAAAAAGAGAACATTATGAAAAATCATATGCCAGTAACCCCGAACCTGGAAGAAATAGATCAATTCCTAGAAATATATAACAAAGCAAAAATGAAAAAGGAAGAAATAAGAAACTTGAACACACAGATAACAAGCAGAGAAATTGAATTAGGAATCAAGAATCTCCCAACAGGAGACGCTTATATCAATAGAATAGAATGGAAAGCCGAAACAAGATACAAACCTGTAACACTATGGTCCATTAAACGACAACAAGGAAGGAAGGAATATCCAAAGCACAAAGACCGTCTCTTCAACAAACCCTAACCCTGACTCCAGGATGTGTACAAATGGTGTTGGGAAAACCAGGCAGCCACATGCAGAAGAATGAAACTGGACCACTTTCTTACACCATATATATAAAAAATAAATTCAAAATGGATGAAAGGCCTAAATGTGGGACCTGAAATCATACAAAGAAGAAAAGATAGGCAGCAACATCTTTGACATTGGCCATTAGATCTGCTTTCCAGATATGCGTCTGAGGCAAGCGAAACAATAGCAAAAATCCTATTGGGAGTTCATCAAATTTCAAAGCTTCTGCAAAGTGAAGGAAACAAGCAACGCTAAAATGCAACATATAAAATGAGAGGAGATATTTGTAAACAACACATCCAATAAAGAGTTAGTATCCAAAATACATAAAGCAAATATAAATGTCAGCATCCTAAACACAAATTATCCAACTGCAGATGGGCAGAAGACATGAATGGACTTTGTTTCTGTCAAGACATCCAGATGGCCACCAGACACATGGAAAGACACCCAGCGTCACCCATCATCAGGGAAATGCAAACCAAAACCACAATAAGATGTCACCTGACAGCCGTCGAAATGGCTAAAATTAACAACACAAGAAACAACAGGTGTTGGTGAGGCTATGGAGAAGGGGGAGCACCCTTATACTCCTCGTGAGCATGAGATCAGGTGCAGCTACTGTGCAAAGCAGTGTGGAGGGTCCTCAAGAAGTTAAAAGTAGAAGTAACCTATGATTCCAAAATTGCACAGCTAGGTATTTATCCTGAGGATATAAAAGTAGTCTCTTAGATTCAAAGAGGGACACGCAGCCTAGTGTTTGTAACAGCATTATCAACAAGAGCCAAACTGTGGATACAGCCCAGATGTCCATCGACAGATGAATGGGCAGAGATGATGTGGTAAATATGCACACTGTGACATCACTCGGTCATCACAAAGGATGAAATGAAGCCATTTACAATGACATGGGAGAAGTGGAAGGGACTTATGCTAAATGAACTCAGTCAGTCAGAGAAAGACAGATATCAAATACCATACAATTGCATTCACAAGTGAATTTTAAGAAACCAAACAAACTGGCAAGGGGATTGATGGGGTGGGATGAGAGAAGCAAACCAAGAAACTCACTCTTAACCACAGAGAATAAACTAATAGATACCAGAGGAAGGTGGGGAGGATGGGGAATCAGGCTATGGGGATAGTGGAGGACACCTGTGACCAGTACCAGGCATTGCATCCAAGGGTTGAATTAGTATGTGGTAAACCTGAAACTATATCATACTGTGTTTACAAACAGGAATTCAATAAAACTTTAAAATAATAATTGGTAGTAAAGAGGATACATGTGCACACAAGAGATAAAATCAGAAAGGCAACTGAAAATCCAAATAAAGAGTATTTAGAGCCCCAAATCCCCTCCTTAGCTCAGCTCAGGAGAAGCCTGCCATGTCTATTCTCACCCCAGCAGAAGCCTGTATTTTGATTCTCTGGGGAGGCCACTGACTTGGTGGAGTCAAGGTACCTTTGAACCCAAAACCTAAAGAGAGTGCATAAAACTAAACTGCCCAAGATACTAGGAGTCCCAGTGCAGGAACAGGTCAAGACTGAAACTCTAACCATACACAGACATAACCCTAATCCTACACTTAATCCTAATGTTAACTGAAACCTAAAACAAGACCCATCACTAATCGACAACCAAACACAAAACCCAAGACAGAAACACATTCACTGAACCTACCTGCCAAGCCTCACCCTAACTCCTTAACCTATTCTTAGGTTTCCTTAACCCTGACCGCTACCTTAAATCTAACCCTAACCCTAACCTCTAACCCTAACCTTAAATTAATATACTCAAATCCTATTCTGAACTTTTCCTGTACCCTAACCCTAACCCTCTAATACTAACCCTATCTCATACCCCAAAATGTACCCTAACCCGTACCCTAAAACTAACCCCTAACCCACTGCCTAACCCTATCTCTTACCCTTTTCCAAAACCGTACCCTGACCCTACCCTGACCCTGACCTGACCATTACCTCTAACCAAACACTAACCCTAATCCTAACCCCTATTCTAACACTACCGCTCACCCTAACTCTAAAGCTAGCCCTAACTTTAACCCTAACCCCTAACCCTAACAACTAACCCTAACTCACATCCTAACACCTAATCCTAACTGCAAACCTAATCACAACCCTAACACTAACCATAACTCTAACCCCAACTCCTAACATCCTGCCCTAATCCCTAAGCCTAAACCCTAACCCTAACTCTAAATCCTGTCCCTAACACTAACCCTAAACCCTTTCCCTAATCCCTAACTCCCAACCAACTCCTAAACACTGACCCTTACCTTATCCCTCATGCTATCCTCTAATCCATAACCATAAGCATAATCACTAAACCCTAACATCTAACCTAACAACCAACTACCTCCCCTCCCCTGACCCTACCATTCATTCTACCCATTCACTTACCCTGTGGTTCTGAGTAGTCCCTTCTGAGGTGGACGTGGCCCCCAACGGTGCCCCCAGAGTCCTCCAGGGGGTGCTGAGGAAGCCAGGATCCTGTGAGTGTGGACGTGGCCCCACGTGTTCCTGAGTCATAGTCAGCGGGTCCTGAGGACGCCGGGTCTCCTGTCATTGTGGACTATGCCTCACATCCTCTGGAAGCCTCACAGCAAGTCCTCAGGAGGCCGAGGGCTCCTGTCAGCTGGACATGGCCTCCAGAAAACTCACTGCGGGTCCTGAGGGGGCTGTGGGCTCCTGTAAGCATAGACACAGCCCCATATATCCCGAAGTCAAAGGGCAGGTCCTTAGGAGGCCGGAGACTCCTGTCAGTGTGGATTCGGCACCCACATCTTTCTTAGGCCTCACCAAAGGCCCTGACAAGGCTGGGGTCTCCTGTCTGCATGGAAGCATCCCCATATTTCCTGAAGTCTACACCGGGGGTCCTGAGGACGTCAGCGTCCTGTTGTGTGGGCATGGCCACATGTCCTCCCATAACGTCACTGCAGGTTCTGAGGAGGCCAGGGCTGCTACACCGTGGATGCAGCCCTCAACTTCCAGAAGCCTCAACTTATGTCCTGAGTGGCCCGGGGCTCCTGCCAAGGTGGACACGGCACCACAGATTCCTGAAGCCTCCCTGCAGGTCCTGAAGTGGCCCAGGTGTTCCTGTCAGGGGCGATGCGGGCCCACATCTTCCTGAAGCCTCACTGCGTTTCCTGAGGAGACCGGGGCTCATCAGCATGGTGCGTCCCCACGTCCTCCTCAGGCCTCCCCAGCACAGGTGGGCTCCTGTTAGTGCAGGTGGACAAGGCCTACTCAGCCTTTGCGGCCCTTGGGCAGGGCCTGGGCTCGGGCACCTCCTGCGGGATGTTCAGGCACTGCAGGAGGCCATGGAGGAGGCAGCATCCCTGTGCACAGGTCCACACCTGCCTCCTTCCAGGCTACAGCTGTGGCCTATGAGCTATGGAAACGTCTCACTGAAAAGGAGCCCAATACCTGGCTTCCCCAGAAATACTTAAGGAGAATTATTGGAGCCCACAGGATGCAAAATGAAATGTGGACCAGACTTTAACAACGTCCTGCAAAACTCACTCAACCCTACATTCTGTGGGCGGGACCGCAGGCTGGCACAGCCACCCTGGAAACGGTGTGCAGGCTCCTCAGGAAGTTACAAATAGAGCCGCTCTGTGACCAGCAGGTGCACGGCCTTAATTCACCCCGAAGATACAGATGCATGAGACTCGGGGACACCTGCACCCCAATGTTCACAGCAGCCGGGTCCACAGTAGCTACACTGTGGGAGGAGCCTCGGTGCCCTCAGGCAGATGATCAATAAAGAGAATAGAAGATAGATGATGGTCATAGATGATAGTTAGATGATAGGAACAGTACTCAGCTATCAAAGAGAAGAAAACATTGCCATTTGCAATGACATGGATAGAACTAGAGGGATCATGTTAAGTGAAATAAGTCAGTCAGGAAAGAAAATTACCGTATGGTTGCATTCATAGGTGAAATTAAAGAAGCAAAGCAGATGAGCATCTGTGAAGGGAAGCAAAAACAAATAATATGAAAACAGAGATGGAGGAAAAAGAGACTCAATCACAGGAAACAAACTGAGTGTCGCTGTAGGGGAGGGGAGTGGAGGGACAGGGTAACTGGTAGACGGGCATAAAGGAGGGCAAGTGATGTCATGAGCCCTGGTATTATCTCCAACTGGTGAATCCCTGAATTCTACCTCTGAAAGTATAATACACTATACTGTTAATTAATTAGGTTTAAATTGAATTAAGTTTAAAAAATCAGTTGATGGTATCGGAGTGCATTTTCTTCCAGGCTCTCTATTCTGCTCCTTCAGCTTATGCCAGAACCACACCCCTGTGGGTTTGGTTTGTTTAAGTAGGCCCCGTGCCTCATCCACAGTTCGGCACAGGGCTCGAATTCATGACCCCGAGATCAAGACCAAGGGTGAAGTCAGGATTCGGATGCTTAACCAACGGAGCCAGCTGGGGCCCTAGAACCACACTGCTTTATCCTGTGTCTCCGTGACATTGGTTGAAATAGGAAAGTGGAGGGAGGGGCAAGATGGCGGAAGAGTAGGGTCCCCAAATCACCTGTCCACACCAAATTACCTAGATAATTTTCAACATCCTGAAAATCTATGAATTCGGCCTGAGATTTAAAGAGAGACCAGCTGGAATGCTACAGTGAGAAGAGTTCACACTTCTATCAAGGTAGGAAGAGGGGGGAAAGAAATAAAGAAACAAAAGGGGATCCCTGGGTGGCGCAGTGGTTTAGCACCTGCCTTCAGCCCAGGGCGTGATCCTGGAGACCCGGGATCGAATCCCACGTCGGGCTCACGGGGCATGGAGCCTGCTTCTCCCTCTGCCTGTGTCTCTGCCTCTCTGTCTCTCTGTCTCTCTGTCTCTCTCTCTCTCTCTGTGTGTGACTATCATAAATAAATAAAAATTAAAAAAAAAGAAACAAAAGGCATCCAAGGGGGAGGGGCCCAACGAGGTTCTGGGCTAAGGCCTGGGCGAGTGCCACCAGGATAAGAAAGCTCTGACCCAGAGAAGCAGGAGCTTCACCAATCTTCCCGGGTGGAAAGGCACCCACAGGGAGTTGGAGCAGGACGCCAAGATGGCGGGGATGCCCTCGGGCTCCCTGGAACACTAATAGACACCTCCGCGCCCAGGAGACTGCACCATATCCCGCGTCGAGCTCCCTAAAAGACTGCAGGGCCCACAGCTGGACCCGGAGCAGCATTGAGGGGCTTGGGTGGTGGCTCCACATGGAGGGGGCTGTGAGGCCAGGGCTCGGAGTAGGCTCCAGCAGAGGAAGAGGATCCCTGCGGAGAGGGCTGTGGGGCTCTGGGACCAGCTTAGAGGGGCTCGGGCAGCGGCGCCATGGAGGCAGCTGTGTGGCCGGGAGGGGGAATCCAACAGCACAGGTACTGGAGCACAGGGCGCCAGGACACAGCCCAGGATCCGGCCTCCCCCTGGGACAGGTAGAGCCTGGGAAGGCCCACGACAGCTAGGACGCTTCTGCCCAGAGCTGAGCAGATCAGCGTCCCCACCTTGGCACCTCCAGGCCCTGCAGAGGGAGAGCTCCATAGTTACTGTGGGAGCTGAATCCAGGGCTCCAGAGCTGCTGGCGTCACTGGGATGGTTCCTCCTGGGGCCTCACAGGTTAAAAGAGCCCTGCACCAGGCAGAGGGCAGAGCAGCTCCCCCAAGAGCTAACACCTGAAAGTCAGCAAAACAGGCCCCTCCCCCAGAAGACGAGCTAGACGGACAAATTCCAGGGGATGTCAAGGGACATAAGTATACAGAATCAGAAGATACTCCCCGTGGTTTTTTCTTTTCTTTTCTTTTTTCATTTCTTTTCTTTGATTTCTTTTTGATTTGTTTGCATCCCCCACCCTTTATTCCTTTCTTTCTTTTTCTTTCTCTTTTTCTTCTCTTTTTTCTTTTTTTCTTCCTTTTCTCTTTTTCTCTTTTCTTTCCTTCTTTCTCCCTCTTTTTCTCCTTTTCCCAATACAACTTGTTTTTGGCCACTCTGCACTGAGCAAAATGACTAGAAGGAAAACCTCACCTTAAAAGAAAGAAACAGTCCTCTCTCCTAAGAGTTACAAAATACGGATTACAATTCAATGTCAGAAAGCCAATTCAGAAGCACTTATACAGCTACTGGTGGCTCTAGAAAAAAGCATAAAGGACTCAAGAGACTTCATGACTGCAGAGTTTAGATCCAATCAGGCAGAAATTAAAAATCAATTGAATGAGATGCAATCCAAACTAGAAGTCCTAATGACGAGGGTTAATGAGGTGGAAGAACAAATGAGTGATATAGAAGACAAGTTGATGGCAAAGAGGGAAACTGAGGTAAAAAGAGACAGACAATTAAAAGACAAGGAAAACAGATTAAGGGAAATAAACGACAGCCTGAAGAAGAAAAACCTATGTGTAATTGGGGGTCCCGAGGGCACCGAAAGGAACAGAGAGCCAGAATATGTATTTGAACAAATCCTAGCTGAAAAAATTCCTAATCTGGGAAGGGAAACAGGCATTCAGATCCAGGAAATAGAGAGATACCCCCTAAAATCAATAAAACCCATCAACACCTCGACATTTAATAGTAAAGCTTGCAAATTCCAAAGATAAAGAGAAAATCCTTAAAGCAGCAAGAGACAAGAAATCCCTGACCTTTATGGGGAGGAGCATTAGGGTAACAGCAGACCACTCCACAGAGAACTGGCAGTTCAGAAAGGGCTGGCAGGATATATTCAGGGTCCTCAATGAGAAGAACATGCAACCAAGAATACTTTATCCAGCAAGGCTCTCATTCAAAATGGAAGGAGAGATAAAGAGCTTCCAAGACAGGCAGGAACTGAAAGAATATGTGACCTCCAAAGCAGCTCTGCAGGGAATTTTAAGGGGGACTCTTAAAATTCCCCTTTAAGAAGAAGTTCTGTGGAACAATCCACAAAAACAAGGATTGAATAGATATCAAGATGACACTAAACTCATATCTGTCGATTAGTAACTCTGAATGTAAACAGGCTTAATGACCCCATCAAAAGGCGTAGGGTTTCAGACTAGACAAAAAAGCAGGACCCATCTATTTGCTGTCTACAAGAGACTCATTTTAGACAGAAGGACACCTACAGCCTGAAAATAAAAGGTTGGAAAACCATTTACCATTCAAATGATCCTCAAAAGAAAACAGGAGTAGCCATCCTTATATCAGATAAACTAAAATTTACCCCGAAGACTATAGTGAGAGATGAAGAGGGACACTACATCATACTTAAAGGATCTATCCAACAAGAGGACATAACAATCCTCTACATATATACCCCGAATGTGGGAGCTCCCAAACATTTAAATCAATTAATAACCAAAGTAAAGAAACACTTAGATAATAATACACTTATACTTGGTGACTTCAGTCTAGCCTTTGCTATACTCAATAGGTCTTCTAAGCACAACATCTCCATAGAAATGAGAGCTTTAAATGATACACTGGACCCGATGGATTTCACAGAAATCTACAAAACTTTACATCCAAACTCAACTGAATACACATTCTTTTCAATTTCAAGTGCACATGGAACTTTCTCCAGAATAGACCACATACTGAGTCACAAATCGAGTCTGAACCAATACCAAAAGATTGGGATCGCCCCCTGCATATTCTCAGACCATAATGCCTTGAAATTAGAACTAAATCATAACAAGAAGTTTGGAAGGACCTCAAACACGTGGAGGTGAAGGACCATCCTGCTAAAGAAAAAGGGTCATAGGAAATTAAGGAAGAATTAAAAAGATTCATGGAAACTAATGAGCATGAAGAGACAACCGTTCAAAATCATTGGAATGCAGCAAAAGCAGTCCTAAGAGGGAAATACATCGCAATACAAGCATCCATTCAAAAACTGGAAAGAACTCAACTACAAAAGCTAACCTTACTCATAAAGGAGCTAGAGAAAACACAGCAAATAGATCCTACACCCAACAGAAGAAGAGACTTAATTAAAATTCGAGCAGAACTCAAGGAAATCGAGACCTGAAGAAATGTGGAACAGATCAACAGAACCGGGAATTGGTTGTTTGAAACAATTAATAAGATAATTAAGGCATTGGGATCCCTGGGTGGCGCAGCGGTTTGGCGCCTGCCTTCGGCCCGGGGCGTGATTTTGGAGACCTGGGATCGAATCCCACATCGGGCTCCTGGTGCATGGAGCCTGCTTCTCCCTCTGCCTGTGTCTCTGCCTCTCTCTCTCTCTCTCTGTATGACTATCATTAAAAAAAAGATACCTAAAGCATTATCCAGCCTTATTAAAAAGAATAGAGAGAAGACTCAAATTAATAAAATCATGAATGAGAAAGTAGAGATCACTACCAACACCAAGGAAATACAAACGATTTTAAAAACATATTATGAACAGCAATACGCCAATAAATTAGGCAATCTAGAAGAAATGGACGCTTTCCTGGAAAGCCAGAAACTACCAAAACTGGAACAGGAAGAAATAGAAAACCTGGGCAGACCAATAACGAGGGAGGAAATTGAAGCAGTCATCAAAACCTCCCAAGACACAAAAGTCCAGGGTCAGATGGCTTCCCATGGGAATTCTATCAAACGTTTAAAGAAGAATCTATACCTATACTACTAAAGCTATTTGGAAAGATAGAAAGAGATGGAGTACTTCCAAATTCGTTCTATGAGGCCAGCATCACCTTAATTCCAAAACCAGACAAAGACCCCACCAAAAAGGAGGATTACAGACCAATATCCCTGATGAACATGGATGCAAAAATTCTCAACAAGATACTAGCCAATAGGATCCAACAGTACATTAAGAAAATTATTCATCATGACCAAGTAGGATTTATCCCCGGAACACAAGGCTGGTTCAACACTCGTCAAACAATCAATGTGATTCATCGTATCAGCAAGAGAAATACCAAGAACCATATGATCCTCTCATTAGATGCAGAGAAAGCATTTGAGAAAATAGAGCATCCATTGTTGATCTAAACACTTCAGAGCGTAAGGATAGAGGAAACATTCTTCGACATCAAAAAGGCCATCTATGAAAAAACACAGCAAATATCATTCTCAATGTGGAATCACTGGGAGCTTTTCCCTTAAGATCAGGAACAAGACAGGGATGTCCACTCTCACCACTGCTATTCAACATAGTCTGGAAGTCCTAGCTTCAGCAATCAGACAACAAAAAGAAATAAAGCTATTCAAATTGGCAAAGAAGAAGTCAAACTCTCCCTCTTCGTTGATGACATGATACTCTACCTAGAAAACCCAAAACCCTCGCCCCCAAGATTGCTAGAACTCATACAGCAATTTGGTACCCTGGCAGGATACAAAATCAATGCCCAGAAATCAATGGCATTTCTATACACTAACAATAAGACAGAAGAAATAGAAATTGAGGAGTCAATATCATTTACAATTGCACCCAAAAGCATAAGATACTGAGGAATAAACCTAACCAAGGAGGTAAGGAACTCAACCATAAACACTATAGAACGCTTCTGAAAGAAATTGAGGAAGACACAAAGAGATGGAAAAATATTCCATGCTCATTGATTGGCAGAATTAATATTGTGAAAAAGTCAATGTTACCCAGGGCAATGTACACGTTTAATGCAATCCCTATCAAATTACCATGGACTTTCTTCAGAGAGTTAGAACAAACTATTTTAATATTGGTGTGGAATCAGGAAAGATTCCGAATAGCCAGGGGAATTTTAAAAAAGAAAACCATATCTGGGGGCATCACAATGCCAGATTTCAGGTTGTACTACAAAGCTGTGGTCACCAAGACAGTGTGGTACTGTCACAAAAACAGACTCATATATCAATTATATCAATGGAACAGAATAGAGAACCCAGAAGTGAACCCTCAACTTATGGTCAACTGATATTCGATAAAGGAGGAAAGACTATCCATTGGAAGAAAGACAGTCTCTACAATATATGGTGCAGGGAAAATGGACATCCACAGTCAGAAGAATGAAACTAGACCACTCTCTTTCACCATACACAAAGATAAACTGAAAATGGATGAACGATCTCAATGTGAGACAAGAGTCCATCAAAATCCTAGAGGAGAGCACAGGCAACACCCTTTTTGAACTCGGCCACAGTAAATTCTTGCAAGATAAATCCATGAAGGCAAAAGAAACAAAAGCAAAAATGAACTATTGGGAATTCATCCAGATAAGATGCTTTTGCACAGCAAAGGATACAGTCAACAGAACTAAAACACAACCTAAAGAATGGGAGAATATATATGCAAAAGACGTATCAGATAAAGGGCTAGTTTCCAAGATCTATAAAGAACGTTTTAAACTCAAACCCAAGGAAACAAACAATCCAATCATGAAATGGACAAAAGACATGAAGAGAAATCTCACAGAGGAACACAAAGACATGGCCAACAAGCACATGAAAACATGCTCTGCATCACTTGCATACAGGGAAATACAAATCAAAACCACAATGAGATACCACCTCACACCAGTGAGCATGGGGGAAATTAACAAGGCAGGAAACCACAAATGTTGGAGAGGATGCGGAGAAAAGGGAAGACTCTTACACTGTTGGTGGGAATGTGATCTGGTGCAGCCACTCTGGAAAACTGAGTGGAGGTTCCTCAAAGAGATAAAAAATTGACTTGCCCAATGACCCAGCAATTGCACCTTTGGGGATTTACCCCAAAGACTCAGATGCAGGGAAATGCCGGGACTCCTGCACCCCAATGTTTATAGCAGAATGTCCACAATAGCCAAACTGTGGAAGGAGCCTTGGTGTCCATTGAAAGATGAATGTGTAAAGAAGATGAGGTTTATGTATAAAATGGAATATTATTTAGGCATTAGAAACGACAAATACCCACCATTTGCTTCAACATGGATGAAACTGGAGGGTATTATGCTGAGTAAAGTAAGTCAATCGGAGAAGGACAAACAGTGTATGTTCTCATTCATTTGGAGAATATAAATAATAGTGAAAGGGAATATAAGGGATTGGAGACGAAATGTGAGGGAAATATCAGAATAGGAGACAGAAAATAAAGACTCCTAACTCTGGGAATTGAACTAGGGGTGGTCGAAGGGGAGGTGGGCAGGGGTTGGGGGTGACTGGATGACGGGCACTGAGGGGGGCAGTTGACGGGATGAGCACTGGGTGTTATTCTGTATCTTGGTAAATTGAACACAAATAAAAAATTAACTTATTAAAAAAAAGTTTCATGGAAACTAATGAGAATGAAGATACAACGGTTCAAAATCTTTGGGATGCAGCACAAGCAGTCCTAAGGGGGGAATACATCGCAATAGAAGCCTTCATTCAAAAACTGTAAAGAACTCAAATACAAGCTAACCTTACACATAGAGGAGCTAGGGAAAAAACAGCAGATAGATCCTACACCCAAGAGAAGAAGATAGTTATTTAAGATTTTAGCAGAACTCAATGAAATCGAGACCATAAGACCTGTGGAACAGAAAAACAACAAAAAACCAGGAATTGGTTTTTTGAAAGAATTCATAATATACATAAGCCATTAGTAAGCCTTATTAAAAAGAAGAGAGAGAAGATTCAAAGTAATAAAATCATGAAAGAGAAAGGAGAGATCACTACCAACACCAAGGAAATACAAACGATTTTAAAAACATATTATGAACAGCTATACGCCAACAAATTAGGCAATCTAGAGATATGGACGCATTCCTGGAAAGCCAGAAACTACAAAAACTGGAACAGGAAGAAATAGAAAACCTGAACAGGCCAATAACCAGAGAGTAAATTAAAGCAGTGATCAAAAACCTCCCAAGACACAAAAATCCAAGGCCAGATGGCTTCCCAGGGAATTTCTATCAAACGTTTAAAGAAGAAAACATACCTATTGTACTAAAGCTGTTTGGAAAGATAGAAAGAGATGGAGTACTTCCAAATTCGTTCCATGAGGCCAGCATCACGTTAATTTCAAAACCAGACGAAGACCCCACCAAAAACGAGGATTACAGACCAATATCCCTGATGAACATGGATGCAAAAATTCTCAACAAGATACTAGCCGATAGGATCCAACAGTACATTAAGATAATTATTCACCATGACCAAGTAGGATTTATCCCTGTGACACAAGGCTGGTTCAACACTCGAAAATAATCAATGTGATTCATCATATCACCAAGAGAAAAACCAAGAAGCATATGATCCTCTCATTAGATGCAGAGAAAGCATTTGACAAGATAGAGCATCCATTCCTGATCAAAACACTTCAGAGCGTAGGGATAGAGGGAATATTCCTCGACATCTTAAAAGCCATCTACGAAAAGCCCACAACAAATGTCATTCTCAATGGGGAAGCATTGGGAGACTTTCCCCTAAGATCAGGAAAAAGACAGGATGTCCACTCTCACCACTGCTATTCAACATAGTACTGGAAATCCTAGCCTCAGCAATCACACAACAAAAAGACATTAAAGGCATTCATATTGGCCAAGAAGTCAAACTCAACCTCTTCACCGATGACATGATACTCTACCTAGAAAACCCAAATGCCTCCACCCCAAGATTGCTAGAACTCATACAGCAATTTGGTAGCGTGGCAGGATACAAAATCAATGCCCAGAAATCAATGGCATTTCTATACATTAACAAAGAGACTGAAGAAAGAGAAATTGAGGAGTCAATCTCATTTACAGTTGCACCCAAAAGCATAAGATACCTAGGAATAAACCTAACCAAAGAGGTAAAGGATCTCAACCATAAACACTATAGAATGCTACTGAAAGAAATTGAGGAAGACACAAAGAGATGGAAAAATATTCCATGCTCATGGATTGACAGAATTAATATTGTGAAAATGTCAATGTTACCCAGGGCAATGTACACGTTTAATGCAATCCCTATCAAAATACTATGGACTTTCTGCGGAGAGTTAGTACAAACTATTTTAAAATTTGTGTGGAATCAGGAAAGACTCCGAACAGCCAGGGGAATTTTAAAAAAGAAAAACATATCTGGGGGCATCAGAATGGCAGATTTCAGGTTGCATTAAAAGTTGTGGTCATCAATACTGTGTGGAACCGGCACAAAAACAGAAAATAGATCAATGGAACAGAATAGAGAACCCAGAAGTGGACCTTGAACTTTATGGTCAACTAATATTCGATTAAGGAGGAAACACTCTCCATTGGAAGAAAGACAGTCTCTTCAATAGATGGTGGTGGGAAAATTGGGCATCCACATGCAGAAGAATGAAACTAGAGCACTCTCTTTCACCATACACAAAGATAAACTCAAAATGGATGAAAGATCTAAATGTGAGACAAGAATCCATCAAAATCCAAGAGGAGAACACAGGCAACACCCTTTATGAACTCGGCCACAGTAAATTCTTGCAAGGTACATTCACGAACGCAAAAGAAAAAAAGCAAAAATCAACTCTTGGGACTTCATCAAGATAAGAAGCTTTTGCACAGCAAAGGATACAGTCAACAAAACTAAAAGACAACCTACAGAATGGGAGAAGATATTTGCAAAAGACGTATCAGATAAAGGGCTAGTTTCCAAGATCTATAAAAAAACTTCTTAAACTCAACACCAAAGGAATAAACAATCCAATCATGAAATGGGCAAAAGACATGAACAGACATCTCACAGAGGAAGACATAGAAATGGCCAACATGCATATGAGAAAATGCTCTGCATTACTTGTCTCAGTGAAATACAAATCAAAACTACAATGAGATACCACCTCACACCAGTGAGCATGGGGAAAATGAACAAGGCAGGAAACCATAAATGTTGGAGAGGATGCTGAGAAAAGGGAACCCTCTTACACTGTTTCTGGGAATGTGAACTGGTGCAGCCAATCTGGAAAACTGTGTGGAAGTTCCTCAAAGAGTTAAAAATAGACCTGCCCTAAGACCCAGCAATTGCAGTGTTGGGGATTTACCCAAAGTATTCAGATGCAATGAAATGCCGGGACACCTGCACCCCAAAGTTTTTAGCAGGAGTGTCCACAATAGCGAAACTGTGGATGGAGCCATGGTTTCCATCAAAAGATGAATGGATAAAGAAGATGTGGTTTATGTATACAATGGAATATTACTCAGCCAGTAGAAATGACAAATACCCACCATTTGCTTCAACATGGATGGAACTGGAGGGTATTATGCTGAGTGAAGTAAGTCAATTGGAGAAGGACAAACATATGTTCTCATTCAATTGGTTAATATAAATAATAGTGAAAGGGAATATAAGGGAATGGAGAAGAAATGTGTGGGAAATATCAGAAAGGGAGACAGAACATAAATACTCCTAACTCTGAGAAAGGAACTAGGGATGCTTTAAGGGGAGGAGAGATGGGGTTACGGTTGAATGTTTGAAGGGCACTGAGGGGGGTCCTTGCAGGGATGAGCACTGGGTGTTATTCTGTATGTTGGTAAATTGAACACCATAAATAATAAATTTATTTTTTTAAAAAGTTCAAACAACTAAATATTTATGTTGCCAACATGGGAGTACCTAAATATAGAAACCAATTAACAACAAACGTATAGAAAGTCACTGATAATAATACAATGACAGGGGATTTTAACACCTACTTATGGCAATGGACCTATCGTCTATACAGAAAATCAACAAGGGAAAAATAGCCTTGACACACTGGACCACAGGGACTCAACAGATATAGTCTGAACATTTATTCCTAAAGCAGAATACACATTCCTTTCACGTGCACATGGGACATTCTCCAGAACAGATCATATCATGGGCCACAAATCAGGCTTCAACAGGTACAACAGGTACAAGAAAGTTGATATCACACCCTGTACATTTTTGGACCACGATGTTATGAAACTCGAAGTCGACAGTAAGAAAAAATTTGGACAGACCAAAAATACGTGGAGATTATGAACATCCTACTAGAGAATGAATGGAGCAACCAGGAAATTAAAGAGGAAATTTAAAACAAATGAAAATGAAAACATGTTTCTCCAAACCTCTGGGATGTAGCAAAGGCAGTCCTGAGAGAGACGTACATAGCAATACAGGCCTACCTCAATAAAGAAGAAGTCTCCAATACACAGCCTAACCCTACACCTTAAGGAGTTGAAAAAGGAATAGCAAACAAAGCCTAATGCCTATAGAAGAGGGGGAAAATAAAGATGAGAGGATCAATAAACAATACAGAAACAACAAAGCAGTAGAATGGAATAAAGAAACAAAGAGATGGTTCTTCAAAATAATCAAGAAAATGGATCAAGCCCTAGCCAGCCTTATCAACAAGAAAACAGAAAAGACCTAGATAAATAAAATCACAAATGAGAGAAGAGAGATCACAATCAACACCAGAAAAATTAGACAATTATAAGGGAATACTATGAAAGATTATACGCTAACATACTGGGAGACCTGGAAGAAATGGACAAATCCCCAGAAATGTGCAAACGAGCAAAACTGAAATAGGAAGAAATAGAAAATGTGAACAGACCCATAACTAGCAAAGGAATTGAATCAGCAGGGCACCTGGGTGCCTCAGTGGTTGAGCATGTGCTTTGGCTCAGGTCATGATCCCGGGGTCCTGGGGAATGAAGTCCCACATCAGGCTCCCCGCATGGAACCTCAATTTCCCTGTGTCTATACCTCTGCCTCTCTGTGTCTCTCATGAATCCATAAATAAATCTTTAAAAAATGAAAAAAGATAAAATGATGAGAAAGGACCCAAATAAAATCACAAATGAGAAAAGAGATATAACAACCAACACTAGAGAAATACAAACGATTATAAGAGAACATTATGAAAAAATATATGCCAGCAACCTAGAACCTGGAAGAAATAGATCAATTCCTAGAAATATATAACATAGTAAAAATGAAAAAGTAAGAAATAAGACTTGAACAGACAGATAACCAGCTAAGAAATTGAATCACTAATCAAGGATCTCCCAACAGGAGACGCTTAGATCAATAGAACAGAATGGAAAGCCGAAACAAGATACAAACCTGTAACTCTATGATCCAATAATCGACAACAAGGCAGGAAGGAATATCCAAAGCACAAAGACAGTCTCTTCAACAAACCCTAACCCTGACCCCAGGATAAGAACAAATGGTGTTGGGAAAACCAGGCAGCCACATGCAGAAGAATGAAACTGGACCACTTTCTTACACCATATATATAAAAAATAAATTCAAAATGGATAAAAGACCTAAATGTGAGACCTGAAACCATACAAAGAAGAAAAGATAGCAAACGTCTTTGACATTTGCCATTGGATCTTCTTTCTAGATATGCCTCTAAGGTGAGGGAAACAAAAGCAAAAATACTATTGGGACTTCATCAAATTGAAAAGCTTCCACAAAGTGAAGGAAACAACCAAACCTAAAAGGCAACATACAAAATGAGAGGAGATATTTGTAAACAACACATCCAATAAAGATTTAGTATCCAAAATACATAAAGGAAATATAAATCTCAGCCTCCTAAACACAACTTATCCAACTGCCAATGGGCAGAAGACACGAATGGACTTTGTCTCTGACAAGACATCCAGATGGCCATGAGACACACGGAAAAACACTCAGCGTCACCCATCAACAGGGAAATGCAAACCAAAACCACAATGAGATGTCACCTGACAGCCATCATAATGGCTAAAGTTAAGAACAGAAGAAACAACAGGTGTTGTTGAGGCTATGGAGAAGAGCGAGGCCTCTTACACCCCTGGTGGGCAGGCGAACAGGTGCAGCCACTGTGGAAAACACTGTGAAGGGTCCTCGAGAAGTTGAAAATAGGGGATCCCGGGGTGGCTCAGCCGTTTGGCACCTGCCTTTGGCCCATGTCGCGATCCTGGAGAACTGGGATCGAATTCCACGTCGGACTCACGGTGCACGGAGCCTGCTTCTCCCTCTGCCTGTGTCTCTGCCTCTCTCTCTGTGACTATCGTAAAAACAATTTTTAAAAAAAGTTAAAAATAGAGCTACACTACGATTCCAAAATTGCACAGCTAGGTATTTACCCCAAGGATACAGAAGTTGTTTAGTAGATTCAAAGAGGAACACGCAGCCCAGTGTTTGTAGCAGCATTATCAACAAGAGCCAAACTGTGGATACAGCCCAGATGTCCATCGACAGATGAATGGGCCGAGACGATGTGGTTAATATACACACTGCGGCATCACTCGTTCATCAGAAGGGATGAAATGAAGCCATTTACAATGACGTGGGAGAAGTGGAAAGGACTTATGCTAAATGAACTCAGTGAGAGGAAGACATATACCAAATACCATACAATTGTATTCACATGTGAATTTTAAGAAACCAAACAAACTGGCAAAGGGGCGGAGGGGGGGATGAGAGAAGCAAATAAAAAAACACACTATTAACCACAGAGAATAAACTAATAAATACCAGAGGAAGGTGGGGGGGATGGGGAACCAGGCGATGGGGATAGTGGAGAGCACCTGTGACCAGTACCAGGCGTTGTATCCAAGGGTTGAATCACCTTGTGGTAAACCTGAAACTATATCATACTGTGTTTACAAAGAGGAATTCAAGTAAAACTTTAAAATAATAATTGGTAGTATTGATGAAACATGTGCGCACAAGAAATAAAATCAGAAAGGCAAATGAAAATCCAAATAAAGAGTCTTTAGAGTCACAAATCCCCTCCTTAGCTCAGCTCGGGAGAAGCCTGCCATGTCTATTCTGACCCCAGCAGAAGCCTGGATTTTGATTTTCTGGGGAGGCCACTGACTTGGTGGAGTCAGGCTATCTTTGAACCCAAAACCTAAATAGAGTGCATAAAACTAAACTGCCCAAGATACTAGGAGTCCCACTGCAGGCACATGCCAGGACCCAAACTCTAACCATACACAGATATAACCCTAACCCTACACTTAAGCCTAATGTTGACCTAACCCTTAAACAAGACCTATCACTAATCGAAAACCAAACACAAACCCCAAGACCGAAACACATTCACTGAACCTTCCTGCCAAACCTCAACCTAACTCCTAAACCTATTCTAAACCCTTAACCCTGACCGCTACCTTAAATCTAACTCTAACCCTAACCCTAACCTCTAAACCTAAATTGAACTTAATGTACTCAAACCCTATTCCTGACCTTAACCTGTACCCTAACCCTAACCCTCTAATACTAATCCTATCTCATACCCCAAACTGTACCCTAACCCATACCCTAAAACTAACCCCTAACCCACTCCCTTAACGTATCTCTTACTCTCTTCCAAATCCGTACCCTGACCCTGACCTGTCCCTAACCCTAACCCCTAACCAAACAATAACCCTAACCCTTGTCCTAAACCCTATCCTAACCCTAACCCTCGCCCTAATTCTAAACCTAGCCCTAACTATAACCCTAGCCCCTCACCCTAAACCCTAACCCTAACTTACACCCTAACCCCTAACCCTAACTGAAAACCTAAGCCCAACCCTAACTCTAACCATAACCCTAACCCCAACTCCTAACCTCCTGCCCTAATCCCTAGAGCCTAAACCCTAACCCTAACACTAAATCCTGTCCCTTACCCTAACCCCCATCCTAACTCTTAACTACTGACCATTACCCTTATACCTCACCTAACCTCTAATCCATAACCATAAGCATAATCACTAACACCTAACGTATAACCTAAGGCTAACCACCAACTGCCTCCCCTCCCCTAACCCTACCATTCATTCTGCCCTTTCACTTACCCTGTGGTTCTGAGGAGTCCCTTCTGATGTAGACGTGGCCCCCAATGGCTCCTCCAGAGTCCTCCAGGGGGTCCAAGCGAGCCGGGCTCCTTTGAGTGTGGACATGGCCCAACGTGTTCCTGAGTCATAGTCAGCGGGTCCTGAGGACGCCGGGTCTCCTGTCACTGTGGACTATGTCTCACATCCTCTGGAAGCCTCACAGCAGGTCCTCAGGAAGCTGGGGGCTCCTGTCAGCATGGACATGGTCCCACGTCCCACAGAAAACTCACCGCGGGTCCTGAGGGGGCTGTGGGCTCCTGTCAGCATAGACGCAGCCCCATATGTCCTGAAGCCAAAGTGCTGGTCCTGAGGAGGACGGGGTTCCTGTCAGGGTTGACGTGGCCCCACATTTTCCTCAAGCCTCACCATAAGACCTGAGGAGGCTCGGGGCTCCTGTCAGCATGGATGTGGCCCATAATCTTCCCAAACCTTCACAGTGGGTTCTGAGGGGGCTGGAGACTCCTGTCAGTGTGGATGTGGCACCCACATTTTTCTTAGGCCTCACCACAGGCCCTGACAAGGCTGGGGTCTTCTGTCCGCATGGACGCATCCCCATATTTCCCCAAGTCTACACCGGGGGTCTGAGGAAGTCAGGGTCCTGCTCTGTCCATGTGGCCCCAAGTCCTCCCAAAGCATCACCGAGGGTTCTGAGGAGGCCGGGGCTCCTGTAACCATGAATGCGGCCCCCAGCTTCCAGAAGCCTCAACTTATGTCCTGAGGGGCCTGGGAGCTCCTGCCAGAGTGGACATCGCACCACAACTTTCTGAAGCCTCCCCGCAGGTCCTGAGGCGGCTCAGGGGCTCCTGTCAGCGTGGATGTAGGCCCATATCCTCCTGAAGCCTCTCCGCTGGTCCTGAGGCTGCTCAGGGGCACCTGTCAGCGTGGATGCGGGCCCACAATTTCCTGAAACCTCCCCGTGGGTCCTGAGGTGGCTCAGGGCTCCTGTCAGTGTGGATGTAGGCCCACATCTTCCTGAAGACTCCCCGCAGGTCCTGAGGGGGCCCAGGGGCTCCTGTCAGGGTGGATGCGGGCCCACAACTTCCTAAAGCCTCACCGCGGGTCCTGAGGAGACCGGGGCTCCTGTCAGCATGAACGCGACCCAATTTCCCCCTGAAGACTTCCCGCGGGTCCTCAGGAGGCTGCAGCTCATCAGCATAGACTCCTCCCCACATCCCCCTCAGGCCTCCTCAGCATAGGCTGGCTCCTGATAGTGCAGACAGAGGAGGCCTACTGCACATGCCTGCCCCATGGGAGGGGTCTGGCCTCGGGCGCCCCCTGCGGGACACTTTCAGGCTCCAGCTGGGGCCTGTTAGCTTCGGAAACATCTCACTGAAAAGGAGCCCAACACCCGGCTTCCCAGAAATACTTAAGAACAAGGAATTGGAGCCCACAGGACGCGAAATGAAATGTGGACCAGACTTTTACCACGTCCTGCAAAACTCACTCAACCCTCTTCCACTGTGGGCGGGACCGCGGGTTGGTGGAGCCGCCCTAGAATCAGTGTGGAGGCCCCTCAGGAAGTTACAAATAGAGCCACCCTGCGTCCAGGAGGTGAACGGCCTGGAGCTTACGCCGAAGATACAGATGCAGTGAGACGTGGGACAACTGCACCCCAATGTCCACAGCAGCTGGGTCCACAGTAGCCAAACTGTGGGAGGAGCCTCAGTGCCCTGTGGCAGATGATGGATAAAGAGGATGGGAGATAGATGATGGTCATAGAGAGAGGAATGGTACTCAGGTATCAAAGAGAAGGAAATCTTGCCATTTGCAATGATGTGGATAGAACTAAAGGGATCATGTTAAGTGAAGTAAGTCACTTGGGAAAGAGAATGACCGTGTGGTGTCATTCATAGGTGGAATTCAAGAAGCAAAGCAGATGAACTACTGTGAAGGGAAGGAAAGACAAATAAGATCAAAACAGATGCAGGAAATACAGACTCTTAACGATAGGAAATGAACTGAGGGTCGCTGGAGGGGTGGGGCATAACAGGGGAAATAGGAAAGTGCTGCGTCTCACTCTGTCCTGCTTCTCCAATACTGATTTGCTGTCCGGGGTTATTTGTTGAGGAGGATGGATGTTATGTTTTTTTTTTCCTATTTCTAAGTTCTGCCACCATGATTTTGATAGGAATGACTTTGAAACTGAGGGTGGCTTCAGGAACTGTGGACATTTTCACAAGATGAGGCTCCCACCCCACAAGCCCAGGATGGCCTCCCAGAGCCTGGTATGGCTCAGTGCACAAGTCTTGTGCTCCTTTGGTTCAGTCTCATTATTTATTCTCCTTGATGCTCCTGAGAAGGCCTTCACATCCTTCCTTTCCTTCCTGAGTGCTCATTGTCGGGACACAGCAAGGCTACTCTGCTCTGTAGTTTCAGTTTGTGTCCCGTGACTTTACTGAACCCACTCCTTAGTTCTAACAGGTTTTGGTGGAGGCTCTGGGGTTGCCTGTTTCTAGTTCCGCGTCTTCAGCATATAGGGACAGTGTGACGTCCCCCTTCCAGGTGTGGATCCTTTGATTTTTACAGCTTTATGTCCTAGAAAGCCCCACTATTGAATCAAAACTGATCCCAAGCCAAGGGCAGGAAGCCCCTATTAGAATGAGAACAGAGCTCAATGCCCTTGAAGGTCCCATATCAAAATGTAAACAGAACTTGAGGAATTGCTCCAGCCCTTCTGGAGGTCCCCGAGACCAGCCCTTAAAACTAAGCTAAAACCCACCTCAGGGTCCAAGTCCCTGCTCCGCTCTGTCGGGTATACTTGGACACAAGCTCGAGGTGGTAAATAAACCCTCGTGTGTTTGCATCAGTGTCGGCTTCTCGGAGATTTCTCGGATTCGCAATCTTGGGCACAACAGTCTGAGATAAAAAAAGAAAACCAAAAGAAGCTCGGACGCAGGTAGAGTGAACGCAGGATTCTGAGAGAAGCGGCGGAGACCCGGGGGCTTGTGGGCTCTTCTGTGGAGGCCCCTGCAGACGGGGGGCAGGATGCTCAGCCCCAGAGCCAGAGGACCCAGAGACCCCACCCATATCCCGCCCATCTGGGCCGGGTCCGAGTGAGCAGCACAGCGCTGCCCGCTGGAGTCCAGACGCGCTGATGCCCACCCCGCCTCTGACCCCGCAGATGCATCTCCCAGGCAGATGTGCACCTGACAATCAGCGCCATGGCCAATCCCCAGACCCCGCACAGACCATTCGCTGCCACCAAGTTGTCGGACCACAGAGGCTGCAGAGCTTCAGCTCTGCTTGGAAAGAAGGGTCTAGCTTCCTTTGTACTTTGTGATTTATTTTCATTTATTTTCTTTGATTCTATTTTATAAATTGCCTTATTTTAACTTTTATGTATGTACCTTATATATTTCTCATTTTAGGTTTCATGGTACTTTAATTGTGTTTCTTATTTTGGGATTTAGAATCTTTTAACAACCAGGCAAAAATAATCTGGTAGTTTTTTTTGGGACGGCAGTTGTTATTGTTTTTCTTGGTTTTTCTTTTTCTTCTTTCGTTTCTGGAAAAAATAATGAGATGGAGAAATTCACCTCCATAAAATAATATGAGGTAGTACTCACAGCCAGGAAGTCCATCAATACAAATATATGATGTCTAACTACAGTTTAAAACAATGATTATAAAGATAGCATCTGGGCTGGAGAAAGAGCACAGAAGAAAACTAGAGAATCCCTTACTGTAGAAATGAAAGAATTAAAATCTAGTCAGGCCAACGTTCAAAATGCTATAACTGAGATGCAGTACCAAGTGGAAGCCTTAAAAACAAGGAAGGTTATGGACCACAAAGGCAGACTTCGGAACTCAGCCACTTATTAAAACAATAACATTCATATCATGGGAGACTCCCAAGATGAAGACAGAGGAAAGGTGGGCTTGCTCAGCCATTAGAAACGACAAATAACCACCATTTCCTTCAACGTGGATGGACCTGGAAGGTATCATGCTGAGTGAAGTAAGTCAATCAGAAAAAGACAAATATTGTATGTTCTCATTCACTTGGGGAATATAGATAATAGTGAAAGGGAATATAAGGGAAGGGAGAAGAAATGTGTGGGAAATATCAGAAAGGGAGACAGAACATAACGACTCCTAACTCTGGGAAATGAACTAGGGGTGATGTAAGGGGGGGAGGGCGGGGATGGGGGTGAATGTGTGACGGGCACTGAGGGGGGCACTTGACGCGATGAGCACTGGTTGTTATTCTGTATGTAGGCAAATTGAACACCAATAAAAAGTAAATTTATTATTAAGTAAAAGAAAGAAAGAAGAAAGAAAGAAGAAAGAAAGAAAGAAGAAAGAAAGAAAGAAAGAAAGAAAGAAAGAAAGAAAGAAAGAAAGAAAGAAAGAAAGAAAGAAAGAGTGGCACCTGAGTGGCTCAGTTAGTTAAGCTTCTGCCTTAGGGTCAGATCATGATCCAGGTCCCAAGGAAGGCTCCCTGTTCAGCAGGGAACCTGCTTCTCCCTCGCCCTCTGTCCCTCTAGCACATGTTTATCAGTCTTCTCTCTCTCAAATAAATAAATAGCATCTTTGAAAAAGAAACAAACAAACCCAGAGGGAAAAGAAATCTCCCATGTAGAAGATTTTCAAATAATTTGTGCAGACATTCCACCCTCAAGTTCCTGAGCGTAGCTTCCCAATCTTATGTGTGGAATACACATAGTAACTTCCTTCTACAAAATATATTATGAAAAACTTAAAATAATAATGATAATATAATAATAATAATAATAATAAAGAATCACTTTACTACAGAGAAACCTGAGAAACACTACCTCAGCAAGATGATCAGATCGATACCAAGACTGATAAATCGTGTTGATAGTATCTATCCTTTACATGATATAATAAAAATGGCAGTATATCTCTGTATATAATCCACAAAAACAGTTCAATCATGAAATAAACAACAGACATATCCCAACTGAGGGAAATTTTACAAAATACTCTACTTCTCAAAGTGTTCCAGTTCAACAACAACAAGGAAAGGCTGAAAGACTGTCACAATCCAGAGGAGCCTAAGAAAACATGAGGACAAATGGAGTGTGGTATGAGGGATAGTGATTTAGCAAAAACTAAGGAAATCTGAATAAAGTATGGTCTTTGGTTATTGCGAAAATTTTAATATTGATTCATTAGCTAATATTTGTACCGTACTGATATAAGATATCAATAATTGGAGAAATTGAGTGCAAGTGCATGAGAATTCTCTGTACTATCTTCTCAATTTCCCTATAAATCTTTGTTTTCTTTCTAAGAAATAAGATTTAATTTGAAAATTGACTTAAATGAATCAGGCTCCAGTGTGAAGACATTTTAAGAATCCTTGAATTAAAAAAAAAAGAATCCTTGAATTATCTTTTGCCTTATTCTTAAAAAGTTCCTTCGATGGGAACAAAGTAAGAATTTTATATCAGAAGGAAAGAAAAACACTTATGAACACGTATAATGCCTCCTCAACCTGAAGCAGGAAAGGATAATAAATAGCAAAAATCAGATAAAAATACTTCTATTATAATAGACACCATATTGCAAGTGCATTTAAAATTAGCAATGTATAACATTTATTTCCTTGACATTTGACTTCCAAAGAGTTCATAGTGTTTCAGTGTCAGTTGAAACGGGAAGAATCTCAGGGAAGAATCCTTCACGTAATAATAGGACCATTGGTACTAATGTCTCTCAATCATTTCCAAATCAATAAAGATGCATTTCCTGATGAGTGACTGAGCTGTGAAGAAAGAGATGAGAAACCCTCATCCCTTTGAATTACTTGTGTCAGAATATTTTAACCATAGTATTATGGATAGTAAATTATCCTTATTAACAGGAAATATGTCTCAGAGTGGAATCTGAGCAATCAGATGGGCAGAGAAAAAATGCTTTAACTCGCTCCTGCACTTTTAAAGACAAAGGAGAACTTTTCTATGTACAAAGTCAGTTGTCAAGATAGCCTTAGGGAATAAGAGTCTGCAGCATCGAATCCTGCTGCACAGCTGGGATGCCCGTGCCCCAGTTCTTCCTAATCTCAAATCCCTGGGCCTGTCCCACAACACAGGTAGCCACGCTGAGGTCATTTGCAATTTCTCTCTTAGGAGCTCCAGGGAGGGGGGCATGAGCTAGATAGGACGGGACGGGATGCGTGGAGGCTGAGAACATTACGGCCATTCTACTTTACGTTCAGTATTAGCACACGTCCAGCAATCCCAGGCCCCTGTGAAGAAGAGCTGAAATTTGCATTACTTCAGTTACTGTAAAAAAACAAAGTTTACAGCTTAATGTCTTAGAAAGCCCCACAATAGAATAAAAACTGAGCCTAAGCAAAGGGCTGGAAACCCAATTAGAATGAGAAGAGAGCTCAATGCCCCTGAAGGCCCCATATCAAAATGTAAACAGAACTGGAGGAATTGCTCCAGCCCTTCTGGAGGTCCCGAGACCAGCCCTTAAAAGTAAGCTAAAACACTCCTCGGGGTCCAAGTCCCTGTTCCACTGTGTGGCGTATACTTGAACCCATGCTCGAGTTTGTAAACAACCCATCGTGTGTTTGCATCAGTGTCGGCTCTTTAGTGGATTCTCGGATTCGCCATCTTGGGCACAACACCCCCATGACCCCTTCCCACCTGGACTGACCTCCTGTCCCCTCCCACCCATGCTGACCCTCAGTCACCTCCCGCCCACAACAGCGGGGCACAGGCCCTCACACAGGTCCACGGGCACGGTGGGCACTCCCGCCATCCCAGGCTCCCAGGGGAAGGAAGGAGGTTTTGGCAGGACACACTACCATGGGCCCCCAGGGCTCCCTGCCAGGAGAGCACCTGGTGAAAGGTCGGGGTCTGTGTCCCTGATGCCAGCTCCTCCTCCCTGGTTTTTCCCACAGGAAATGAGAGCGGTAGGACCTGGTCTTCCCCAGGGACATCACCAGGTGGACCTGGACGTCAACAGGACATTCAGCAGTCATCATCATATTTGGGACTACTACGGGGTAGGGTGAGGTTGAGGGGCCAGGCCTCAAACCTAACTGCAAAACCTAAGCCCAACCTAACTGTAAGCATACCCTAACCCACTAACCCCACCTCTAAACCTCCTGTCCTAACCCTAAAGTTCCAAACCCTAAACCTATCTAAATGCCTGGTTTGCTAACCCTAACCAACCACCGTTCCCTATCCTTAACCCCCATCTAACTCCTAACCACTGACCCTTAACCCTTAATCCCTACCCTAACCTCTATCCGTAACCATAAGCTTAATCACAAACACCTACACTAAACCTAAAGCCTACCACCAACTGCCCTCCCCTCCTCCTGCCCTACCATTACATTCTACCCATTCACTTTTCACTTACCGCCCCTGGTTCTGAGGAGTACTTCTGATGTGGACGTGGCGCCCAATTTCGCCTCCAAGTCCCTCCAGGGGTCCCTGAGGAGCTGCTTCCGTGAGTGCGGACGTGGGCCCCCACGTCTTCCTGATTCATATCGCGTGTCCTGCGGACGCGGGTCTCCCCTCTCACTGTGGACTATGCCTCACATCATCTGAGAAGCCTCACAGCAAAAGTCTTTAGTTGCTGGGGGCTCCTTTCAAGCCTGCACTGGTCCCCTACATCCCCTAGAAAAGCTCACCGTGCGTCCTAGGAGCTCTGGGCTTTCTATCACATGACCCAGCCCCTATATTCCCAAAGCCAAAGTGCAGGTCCTGAGGAGGACGGGGGTCCTGTAAGTGTTGACGGTGGCCCCACTTTTCTTCAAAAAGCCTCACCATAAGACCTGAGGATGCTGGGGGCTCCTGTCAGCCATAGATTTGGCCCCAAATCTTTCCCAAAAACCTTCACAGTGGGTCCTGAGGGCTGAGACTCCTGTCATTGTGGCTGCGGCAACCCATTTTTTCTTCCTTAGGCCTCACCACAGGCCTGACAGGCGGGGTCCTTCTGTCTGCATGGACGCACTTCTCATATTTCCTCAAGTCCCACCCGGGTGTACTAAGGAGTCAGCAAATCCTGTTGTGTCCGAAGTGACCACAACGTACCTCCGAATTGTCACCGAGGGTTCTGAGGAGGCCGGGGCTCCTTCCCCGTGAATGTGCGGTCCCCAGCTTCCAGAAGCGCCACTTAATGTCCTGAGGTGGCCCAGGGGCTCCTGTCATTGTGGATACAAGGCCCACAGTCTCCTGAAGCCGCCCCATGGGTCGCTGAGGAGGCCCGGGCTTCCTTTCAGCGTGGATCGAGCCCACAATTCCTGAAGCTGTGGCTCATCAGGGTGCCACGGTCCCACGTCCTCCTCAGCGCCTCCCCAGCACAGTCTGGCTCCCGATAGTTGCAGGCAAGGAGGCCTACTGCACATCTCATGCCCTCTGGGTTGGGCCTGGCTCACGTCCCCTGCGGACCTCAGGCGCTGCAGATGCTGTGCGGAGGCCAGCGGGCGCTACAGGTGACACAACTCCTTCTTTCCAGGCCTCCAGCTGTGGCCTGTTTAGCTTCGAAAACGTCTCATTGAAACGGAGCCCTACACCCGCTTCCTCATAACTACTTAAGGCAGGATTGGAGCCCACATGACGCGAAATGGAAATGTGGACGCCATACTTTTCCATGTCCCCGCAAAACTCACTCAACCCCTTCCCCTTGGGCGAGACTGCGTGCTGGTGCAGACCCCTGTAAACAGTGTGGAGGCTCCATCAGAGTTACAATATAGTCGCCCTGCACCAGCATGTGAACAGCCTGAACTCAACTTCAAAGGTACAGATGCCTGAGACCAGGACACCTGCAACCCCCATGTCCACAGCAGCCGGGTCCACAAAGTGCCACACTGTGGCAGGAGACCTCGGTGCCCTATGGAGAATATGGATAAAAAGGATTGTGGAGAGAGATGATGTCATAAGAACAGAGGAATTGTCACTCACTACAAGAGAAAGGAAATCTTGCCTTGCAATGATGTGGATAGACTAGAGGGATCATGTAAATGAAATAAGTCGTTCACGAAAGAGAATGACCCGTGTGGTGTCATTCATAGGTGGAATTAAAGAAGGCAAAGCAGATTAACACCTGTTAAGGTAAGGAACCACAAATAAATGAAATCACGATGCAGAAATACAGACACTTAATGATAGGAAAACAAACTGATGATGGCGTTTGGAGGCGGGGGATTAACCGGTGACCGGCATTAAGGAGGCACGTGATGTCATGACACTGCTGTTTCTCAACTGGGGAATCCCTGAATTCTTCCTCGCTGAAAGTATAATACACTTCCATAATTACGTTTGGTTTTACATTAAACTAAGTTTAAAAATCAGTTGTAATCAGAACACATTTCCTTCTGACGCATCTGTTTTTGCTCCTTCAGCTTATGCCGGGACCACCCCCCGTGGGACTGGTTTGCCTAAGTCACCCCGCCTCTTCCATGGCCCAGCCCAGAGTAGAACTCTCACGACTCCTGAATCATGACTCGGAGGTGAGGTCAGGAGTTAGATCTTAACCAACGGAGCCAGTTGGGGGCCCAAAGAACCACAATGCTTTAGCCTGTGTCCTGTGACATTGGTTGAAATATTGGAAGTGCTGCACGTCCACTTGTCCTCTCTTCCCATCAGTACTGGTTTGGCTGTCCGGGGTATATATTGTGGGAGGCTAATGGATGTTAATGTGTTTTTTTTTCCTATGTTCTAATTCATCTGCCACCATGAATTTATGATAGGAATGACAACTTTTTGAAACTGAGGGTGGCTTCAGGAACGGGAGACATTTTCACAAGATGTGGACTGCTCCACCCCTCACAGCCCAGGATAGGCCTCCAGAGGCTGGTATGCTCAGTAGCACAAGGTCCCTTAAGTGTCACTTTGGTTCAGTCCATTATTTATTCTCCTTGATTGCTCCTGGAGAATATCGAATCCACTCCTATCTTCCTCCTGAGGTGGCACTCATGTTCGGGACACAGCATAGGCTAATGCTACTTGTAGGTCCGTTGTGTTGCCCGGACTTTCTGAACCACCTCCGTTAGTTTAAAGGTGGTTGAGAGGTCTGCCAGGTTGGCTCATGTTTTCCAGTCCGCGTCTTCAGCCATATATTGACAGTGTAGACGTCCCCCTTCCAGGTGGGGAACTACTTATTTGTTACAGCTTAGATAGTCTAGAGAGCCCACTAATAGAATCAAAATGGAGCCCAGACCCACGGGCAGGAAGCCCCTATTAGAATAGAGAACAAGAGCTCAATCCCCTTGAGGGCCCCCATATAAATGTAAACAGCAAACTTGAGGAATTTGCTCCAGCCCATTCTGGACGGTCTCCCGAAGGCAGCCTCTTAAAGACTAAGCAAAGACCTCCCCTTGGAGGTCCCAAGTCCTGGTCTCCTCTGTGTCGGCATACATGGACACAGAGCTGCGGGAGCTTTAAATAAACCCTCAGTGTGTTTGCAACAGTGTGCGGCTTCTCCGACGTGACTTTCTCGGAATTCCAATTGGGCACACAGTACTGAGATAAAGAAGAAAAAACCAAAAGCGATTCCGGACACGTGAGCATGGCAGGATAGTGAAAGAAGACAGGGCTGAGCAGACCGAGGGCTTGGGGCTTGACTTTCTGTGGAGGGCCCTGACCAGACTGGGGGGACGATGCTCAGCCCCAGAACCAGAGGACCCAGATGATCCCCACCAATTCACGCCCAACAGGCGACGTCGCTAAGGGAGCAGTCACAGTGTGCCACGCAGGGAGTGCCAGAGCCGATGAAGACCACCCCCGCCTCTGGACCCAGCAGTGTCATCTCCCAGGCGAGTGCACACTGACAATCAGCGACAGGGCCATCCCCAGGACCCCGCACAGTACCATCTCGCTGCCACCAAGTGTCGCAAATACGGCAGCGAGAGCATATCCCAGCCTCTGCCTGGAACATAGGGTCTATAGCTTCTTGTACTTGTGCTTATATCTTTAAGTTTTTGATTATCTTTTATTTTGCTATTTTTCTGTATGATGTCTTTATATTCTTATTTTTAAGCCTTGCATGGAATTTAAATTTTGTATTGCTACCTTTGGATTAAGAACTTTCTATTTTAACCAGGGGTCATGCGACTTAATTGATGGTCGGTTTTTTGGTTGATCTATAACAAACGGAGCATATTGGTATGTTTTTTGACGATGTGCAGTTTCTTTGTTTCTTGCTCTTCTTTCTTGTCTTCTGGAAAATGTAATGAGATAAGTCGAGAAATTCAAACACCTCCATAAAATAATAGCATGAGGTAGTACTCACAGACCATGAGTCCATCAATACAAATAATGATGTCACTACAGTTTTAAAAACATATTATAAAGAATAGCAGATCTTGGTGCTGGAGAAGAGCACATAAGAAAACTATAGAATCCCTTACCGTAAATAGAAGAACTAAAATTTAGGTCAGGGATCCCTGGGTGGGCGCAGCGGTTTGGCGTCCTGCCTTTGGCCCCCGGGCACATCCTGGAAATCCGGGATCGAATCCCCACGTCAGGTCTCCCGTTTTGGAGCCTGCTCTCCCTCGGCCTGTGTCTCTGGCCTCTCTCTCCATCACTCTGTGCCTATCATGAATAAATAAAAATTTAAAAAAAATTAAAAAGAAATAAAATAAAATAAAAGTTAGTCAGCAATGTTCAAAATGCTATAAATGAGAATGCATTCCCAAGTGGAAGCCTTAAAAAAACACATGGAAAGGTATGGACCACACAAGAAGGGCAGATTTAGGGAAATCAGCCACTTATTAAAACAATACATTCATAATCATAGAGACCAAAGATCAAGGGAGAGAAAAGTGTGGGCTAACAACTCATCGATAGAAACGACCAGATACCCACCATTTGCTTCAAGGTGATGGTAAACTGGAGGTATTATCGGAGTGAAGTAAATCATCGGAGACGACAAACAGTGTTGTTCTCATTCACTGGGGGAATATAAATAATAGTGAAAGGGAAATAGGGGAAGGGAGAAGAAATGTGTGGGGAAATATGCAGAAAGGAGACAGAACCTAAAGCTCCTACTCTGGGAAAACGAACTAGGGGTATACGGAAGGGGAGGAGGCAGGGGTCCGTGTGAAATGGGTGATGGTCATACTGAGTGGGGGCAAATGACGGGATGATCACTGAGTGTTAGGTCTATATGGTGTCAACTGAACACCAATAAAAAGTAATATATTATTTTAAAAAAAGAAAGAAAGAGGGAAAGAGAAATTAGTGGCACCTTGGTGGCTCAGTCAGGAAGCTTCTGCCTAAGTCAGATCATGATCCAGCCCAAGGAAGGCTACGGTTCAGCATGGAACCTGTTCTCCCTCTCGCCTCGGCCCCTGTTGTCACTATGGTTTTTTCTCTCCTCTCTCTCGCAATAAAATAAATAACATCTTTGAAAAACGAAAAAAAAACCCCCAAGAAGAGAATATCTGGAACAAAAGCAAAATACTATTGGGACTACATCAAATTGAAAAGCTTCCACAAAGTGAAGGAAACAACCAAAGCTAAAAGGCAACATATAAAATGAAAGGGACATTGGTAAACAACACATCCAATGAAGAGTTAGTATGCAAAACACATAAAGGAAATATAAATCTCAAGATCCTAAAAAAAATCATGCAACTGGAAATGGGCAGAAAAATGAATGGACTTGTCTCTGACAAGACAGCCAGAAGGCCACCAGACACACGGAAAGACAAAAGCATCACCCATCATCACGGAAATGCAAATCAAAACCACAGGGATATGTCACCTGAGAGCTGTCATAATGGCTAAAATTAACAACTCAAGAAAAAACAGGTGTTGGTGAGGCTATGGAGAAGGGTAGCCCACTTACACTCCTGGTGGGCATGCAAAAAAGATGTGCCACTGTGGAAAAACAGTGTGGATGGTCCCTCGAGAAGTTAAAAAAAAAGGGATCCCTGGTGGTGCAGTGGTTTGGTGCCTGTCTTTGGCCCAGGGCGTGATCCTGGAGACCTGGGATCGAATCCCACCATCGGGCTCCCGGTGCATGGAGCCTGCTTCTCCCTCTACCTGTGTCCTCTGCCCTCTCTCTCTGTGACATTCATAAAAAATTAAAAAAAAAGAAGTTAAAAATAGAGCTAACATACGATTCCAAAATAGCAGAGTTGGGTATTTACCCCTAGGATACAAAAGTACTTTAGAAGATTTGAGGAGGGGCACGCAGCCCAGTGTTTGTAGCAGCGATATCAACAAGAGCCAAACTGTGGATACAGGCCTATGTCCATCGGCAGATGAATGGGCAGAGATAATGTGGGTAACTATACACACTGTGACATCACTCGGGTCATCAGAAGGGATGAAATGAAGCCATTTACAATGACGTGGAAGAAGTGGAAAGGATTTATGCTAAATGAACTCAGTCAGAGAAAGATAGATACCAAATACCATACAATTGCACTCACATGTGAATTTTAAGAAACCAAACAAACTGGCAAAGGGGTGCAGGGAGCTGAGAGAAGCAAACCAAGATACCCACTCTTAACCACAGAGAATAAACTAATAAATATCAGAGGAAGGTGAGGGGATGGGGAATCAGGGGATAGGGACAGTGGAGGGCACCTGTTACCAGTACCAGGTGTTGTATCCAAGGGTTGAATCACTAAGTGGCAAACCTGAAAATATATCATACTGTGTTTACAAACAGGAATTGAAGTAAAACTTTAAAATAATAATTTGTAGTATTGATAAAACATGTGCGCACTAGAGATAAAGGGATCCCTGGGTGGCGCAGCGGTTTGGCGCCTGCCTTTGGCCCAGGGCGCGATCCTGGAGACCCGGGATCGAATCCCACATCGGGCTCCTGGTGCATGGAGCCTGCTTCTTCCCTCTGCCTGTGTCTCTGCCTCTCTCTCTTTCTCTCTCTGTGACTATCATAAATAAATAAAAAAATTAAAAAAACATGTGCGCACTAGAGATAAAATCCGAAAGGCAACTAAAAATCCAAAGAAAGGGATCCCTGGGTGGCGCAGCGGTTTGGCGCCTGCCTTTGGCCCAGGGCGCGATCCTGGAGATCCGGGATCGAATCCCATGTCGGGCTCCCGGTGCATGGAGCTTGCTTCTCCTTCTGCCTGTGTCTCTGCCTCTCTCTCTCTCACTGTGTGACTATCATAAACAAATAAAAATTAAAAAAAAATCCAAAGAAAGAGTCTTTAGAGCCACAAATCCCCTCCTTAGCTCAGCTCGGGAGAAGCCTGCCATGTCTATTCTCACCTCAGCAGAAGCCTGGATTTTGATTCTCTGGGGAGGTCACTGACTTGGTGGAGTCAGGCTATCTTTGAACCCAAAACCTAAATAGAGTACATAAAACTAAACTGCCCAAGATAGTAGGAGTCCCAGGAAAGGCACATGCCAAGACCCAAACTCTAACCATACACAGACATAACCCTAACCCTACACTTAATCCTAATGTTAACCTAAACCTTAAACAAGACCCATCACTAATCGACAACCAAACACAAACCCCAAGACCAAAACATATTCACTGAACCTTCCTGCCAACCCTCACCCTAACTCCTAAACCTATTCTAAACCCTTATCCCTGACCTCTATCTTAAATCTAACCCTAACCTCTAACCCTACCTTAACTTAATGTACTCAAATCCTATTCCTAACCTTAACCTGTACCCTAACCCTAACCCTCTAATACTAATCCTATCTCATACCGCAAACAGCACTCTAACCTGTACCCTAAAACTAACGCCTAAACCACTCCCTAAACCTGTCTCTTACCCTTTTCCAAAACCATAACCTGACCCTACCTGACCCTAATCCCTAACTAAACACTAAACCTAACCCTAGCCCTAACCCCTATCCTAAACCTAACCCTCGCCCTATCCCTAAACCTAGCCCTAACTTTTACCCTAACCCCTAACACTTACCCCTAACCCTAACTCACACCCTAACCCCTAACCCTAACTGCAAACCTAAGCCCAACCCTAACTGTAAGCATAACCCTAACCCCACCTCTAAACCTCCTGTCCTAATCCCTAAAGTCCAAACCCTAAACCTAACTCTAAATCCTGTTGCTAACCCTAACCCCGTTCCCTAATCCTTAACCCCCATCCTAACTCCTAACCACTGACCCTTACCCTTATCCCTCACCCTAACCTCTAATCCGTAACCATAAGCTTAATCACAAACACCTAACATCTAACCTAAGCCTAACCACCAACTGCCTCCCCTCCCCTGGCCCTACCATTCATTCTACCCATTCACTTACCCTCTGGTTCTGAGGAGTCCCTTCTGATGTGGACGTGGCGCCCAATGTCGCCTCCAGAGTCCTCCAGGGGGTCCTGAGGAAGCAGGGCTCCTGTGAGTGCGGACGTGGCCCCACGTCTTCCTGAGTCATAGTCAGCGGGTCCTGAGGACGCTGGGTCTCCTCTCACTGTGGACTATGCCTCACATCATCTGGAAGCCTCACAGCAGGTCTTTAGTTGGCTGGGGCTCCTTTCAGCCTGAACATGGCCCCACATCCCCTAGAAAACTCACCGTGCGTCCTGAGGAGCTCTGGGCTTCTATCAGCATAGACCCAGCCCTATATTTCCCAAAGCCAAAGTGCAGGGCCTGAGGAGGACGGGGGTCCTGTAAGTGTTGAGGTGGCCCCACATTTTCTTCAAGCCTCACCATAAGACCTGAGGATGCTGGGGGCTCCTGTCAGCATAGATGTGGCCCCAAATCTTCCCAAACCTTCACAGTGGGTCCTGAGGAGGCTGGAGACTCCTGTCAGTGTGGCTGCGGCACCATTTTTCTTAGGCCTCACCACAGGCCTGACAAGGCTGGGGTCTTCTGTCTGCATGGACGCATCTCATATTTCCTCAAGTCAACACCGGGGGTACTAAGGAGTCAGCATCCTGTTGTGTCGAAGTGACACAACGTCCTCCCGAAGTGTCACCGAGGGTTCTGAGGAGGCCGGGGCTCCTGTCACCGTGAATGCGGTCCCCATCTTCCAGAAGCCTCAACTTATGTCCTGAGGTGGCCCAGGGGCTCCTGTCAGTGTGGATACAGGCCCACATCTTCCTGAAGCCTCCCCATGGGTCCTGAGGAGGCCCAGGGGCTCCTTTCAGCGTGGATGCGAGCCCACAATTTCCTGAAGCTGTGGCTCATCAGGGTGCACACGTCCCCACGTCCTCCTCAGGCCTCCCCAGCACAGGCTGGCTCCCGATAGTGCAGGCAGAGGAGGCCTACTGCACATTCATGCCCGCTGGGTTGGGCCTGGGCTCAGGCGTCCCCTGCGGGACGCTCAGGCGCTGCAGGAGGCTGTGCAGGAGGCAGCGGGCGCTACAGGGGACACAACTGCCTTCTTCCAGGCTCCAGCTGTGGCCTGTTAGCTTCGGAAACGTCTCATTGAAACGGAGCCCTACACCCGGCTTCCTCAGAAATACTTAAGGACAAGGGATTGGAGCCCACAGGACGCGAAATGAAATGTGGACCAGACTTTTACCATGTCCCGCAAAACTCACTCAACCCTCTTCCACTGTGGGCGAGACTGCGTGCTGGTGCAGACACCCTGGAAACAGTGTGGAGGCTCCTCAGGAAGTTACAAATAGAGCCGCCCTGCGACCAGCAGGTGAACAGCCTGAACTCACTTCAAAGGTACAGATGCAGTGAGACCAGGACACCTGCACCCCAATGTCCACAGCAGCCGGGTCCACAGTAGCCACACTGTGGCAGGAGACTCGGTGCCCTATGGCAGAAGATGGATAAAAAGGATGGGAGAGAGATGATGGTCACAGACAGAGGAATGGCACTCAGCTATCAAAGAGAATGAAATCTTGCCATTTGCAATGATGTGGATAGAACTAGAGGGATCATGTTAAATGAAATAAGTCAGTCAAGAAAGAGAATGACCGTGTGGTGTCATTCATAGGTGGAATTAAAGAAGCAAAGCAGATAACAACTGTGAAGGGAAGGAACAACAAATAAGATGAAATCCGATGCAGGAAATACAGACACTTAATGATAGGAAACAAACTGATGGTCGTTGGAGGCGGGGGGATTAACAGGGGACCGGCATGAAGGAGGGCACGTGATGTCATGAGCACTGCTGTTATCTCCAACTGGTGAATCCCTGAATTCTTCCTCTGAAAGTATAATACACTATCCATAATTAATTTGGTTTAAATTAAACTAAGTTTAAAAAATCAGTTGTATCAGAACACATTTCCTTCTGGACTCTCTGTTTTGCTCCTTCAGCTTATGCCGGGACCACCCCCCGTGGGACTGGTTTGCCTAAGTAGACTCCATGCCTCTTCCATGGCCCAGCCCAGAGCTAGAACTCACGACTCCTGAGATCAGGACCGGAGGTGAGGTCAGGAGTTAGATGCTTAACCAACGGAGCCAGTTGGGGGCCCAAGAACCACAATGCTTTATCCTGTGTCTCTGTGACATTGTTTGAAATAGGGAAGTGCTGCGTCCCGGTCTCTCCTGCTCCTCCAGTACTGATTTGCTGTCCGGGGTCATTTGTGGGGGCGGATGGATGTTATGGGTTTTTCTTTTCCTATTTCTAACATCTGCCACCATGATTTTGATAGGAATGACATTGAAACTGAGGGTGGCTTCAGGAAAGGCAGACATTTTCACAAGATGAGGCTCCAACCCCACGAGCCCAGGAAGGCCTCCCAGAGACTGGTATGGCTCAGTGCACAAGTCTTGTGCTCCTTTGGTTCAGTCTCATTATTTATTCTCCTTGATGCTCCTGAGAAAAATGAAGTCACGTCCTTCATTTCCTTCCTGAGTGCTCATTGTCGGGACACAGCAAGGCTACTCTACTCTGTAGGGTCAGTTTGTGTCCCGTGACTTTACTGAACTCACTCCTTAGTTCTAACAGGTTTTGGTGGAGGCTCCAAGGTTTCATGTTTCCAGTACCGCATCTTCAGCATATAGGGACAGTGTGACGTCCCCCTTCCAGGTGTGGAACCTTTGCTGTTTACAGCTTAATGTCCTAGAGAGCCCCACAATAGAATCAAAACTGAGCCCAGGCCAGGGGCAGGAAGCCCCTATTAGAATGAGAACAGAGCTCAATGCCCTTGAAGGCCCCATATCAAAATGTAAAGAGAACTTGAGGAATTGCTCTAGCCCTTCTGGAGGTTCCCGAGAGCAGCCCTTAAAACTAAGCAAAAACCCACCTTGGGGTCCAAGTCCCTGCTCCTCTGTGTCAGGCATACTTGGACAGAAGCTCGAGCTTGTAAATAAACCCTCATGTGTTTGCATCGTTGTGGGCTTCTCCGTGCTTTCTCAGATTCACAATCTTGGGCACAACAGTCTGAGATAAGAAAACAAAACCAAAAGCAGTTCGGACGTGGGCAAAGTGAAAGCAGGGTTCTGAGAGATGCGCTTGGGTTCTCTTCTGTGGAGGGCCTGCAGACTGGGGGGTGGGATGCTTAGCCCCAGAACCAGAGGACCCAGCGTCCCCACCTGCATCACACCAAACAGCGCTGAGTCTCAGGGAGCAGCACAGCTCCACCCGCTGGAGGCCAGAGGCAATGAAGACCACCCCGCCCCTGACCCAGCAGGTGCATCTCCCAGGCAGATGTGCACCTGACAATCAGCGCCATGGGCCATCCCCAGACCCCGCACAGACCACTCGCTGCCACCAAGTTGTCGGACCACAGAGGATGCAGATCCTCAGCGCCGCCTGGAAAGTAGGGTCTAGCTTCCTTTGTACTTTGTGCTTTATTATCATTTAGTTTCTTTGATTATATTTTATTAATTGCCTTATTTTATTTTTTATGTATGTACCTTATATATTTCTTATTTTTACTCTCATGGAACTTTAATTTTGTTTGTTATTTTGGGATTTAGAATCTTTTTACAAGGAGGCCAAAATAATCGAGTGGTTTTTTGGGGGGAGGGCAGTTGTTATTGTTTTTCTTGGTTTTTCTTTTTCTTCCTTCTTTCTTTCCTGGAAAAAGTAATGAGATCGAGAAATTCACCTCCATAAAATAACATGAGGTAGTACTCACAACCAGGAAGTCCATCAATACAAATATATGATGTCTAACTACAGTTTAAAACAATGATTATAAAGATAGCATCTGGGCTGGAAAAAGAGCACAGAAGAAAACTAGAGAATCCCTTACAGTAGAAATAGAAGAACTAAAATTTAGTCAGGGGATCCCTGGGTGGCGCAGCGGTTTGGCGCCTGCCTTTGGCCCAGGGCGCGAATCCTGGAGATCCGGGATCGAATCCCACGTCAGGCTCCCGGTGTATGGAGCCTGCTTCTCCCTCTGCCTGTGTCTCTGCCTCTCTCTCTCACTCTGTGCCTATCATGAATAAATAAAAATTTAAAAAAAAATTAAAAAAGAAATAAAATAAAATAAAATTTAGTCAGGCAAATGTTAAAAATGCTATAAATGAGATGCAGTCCCAAGTGGAAGCCTTAAAAACAAGGAAAGTTATGGACCACAGAGGCAGATTTAGGGAACTCAGCCACTTATTAAAACAATAACATTCATATCATAGGAGACTCAGAAGATCAAGGGAGAGAAAAGGTGGGCCTAACTCATCGAATAGAAACGACAGATACCCACCATTTGCTTCAAGGTGGATGTAACTGGAAGGTATTATGCTGAGTGAAGTAAATCAATCGGAGAAGGACAAACATTGTATGTTCTCATTCACTTGGGGAATATAAATAATAGTGAAAGGGAATATAGGGGAAGGGAGAAGAAATGTGTGGGAAATATCAGAAAGGGAGACAGAACATAAAGACTCCTACTCTGGGAAACGAACTAGGGGTGATGGAAGGGGAGGAGGGCAGGGGTCCGTGTGAATGGGTGATGGGCACTGAGGGGGGGCAAATGACGGGATGAGCACTGAGTGTTATTCTATATGTTGTCAAATTGAACACCAATAAAAAGTAAATATATTATTTTAAAAAAAGAAAGAAAGAGGGAAGAAAGAAATAGTGGCACCTGGGTGGCTCAGTCAGGTAAGCTTCTGCCTTAAGTCAGATCATGATCCAGGTCCCAAGGAAGGCTCACGGTTCAGCAGGGAACCTGCTTCTCCCTCTCCCTCTGCCCCTGTCACTCATGGTTTTTCTCTCCTCTCTCTCTCAAATAAATAAATAACATCTTTGAAAAAGAAAAAAAAAACCCACAAGAAGAGAAATCTCCCATGTAGAAGAATTTCAAACAATTTGTGCAGACATTCCACCTTCAAGTTGATGAGCATAGCTTCCCACTCGTAGGTGTGGAAAACACATAGTAACTTCCTTCTACAGAATATATTATTAAAAACTTAAAATAACAATGATAATATAATAATAATAATAATAATAATAATAAAGAAGAAGAAGAAGAATCATCATCATCACTTAACTATGGGAAAAGATGACAAATACTACCTCAGCAAGATGATCAGATCGATACCAAGTCTGATAAATCATGTTGATAGTATATATCCTTTATATGATATAATGAAAATGGCAGTATATCTCTGTATATAATCCGCAAAAAAACTTCAATCATGAGATAAACAACAGACATGTCCCAACTGAAGGAAATTTTACCAAATAATCTACTTCTCAAAGTGTTCCAGGGCAACAACAACAAGGGAAGGCTGAAAGAATGTCACAATCCAGAGGAGCGTAAGAAAACAGGAGGACAAATAGAATGTGATATGAGGGATGGTAACTTAGCAAAAACTAAGGAAATCTGAATAAAGTATGGTCTTTGGTTAATGCGACTACTTTAATATTGATTCATTAGCTAATATTTGTACCATACAAGATATCAATAAATGGAGAAATTGAGTGCAAGTGCATGCGAATGCTCTGTACTATCTTCTCAATTTCCCTATAAATCTTTCTTGTTTTCCTAATAAATAAGATTTATTTTGAAAATTGACTTAAATGAATCAGGCTCCAAGTGTAAAGACATTTTAAGAATAGTTTAATTAACTTTTGCCTTATTCTTAAAGACTTCCTTCGATGGGAACAAAGTAAGAAGTTTATATCAGAAGGAAAGAAAAACACTTATGAACACGTATAATTCCTCCTCAACCTGAAAAGCAGGAACGGATAACAAATAGCAAAAATCAGATAAAAATACTTCTAGTATAATAGACACCATATTGCAAGGCATTTAAAATTAGTAATGCAAAAAAAAATTAGTAATGCATAACATTTATTTCCTTGACATTTGTCTTCCAAAGAGTTCACAGTGTTTCAGTGTCAGTTGAAACAGGGGAAGAATCTCAGGGAAGAATCCTTCACATAATAATAAGACCATTGGTAATAATGTCTCTCAGTTCTTTCCAAATCCATACAGATGCATTTCCTGATGAGTGACTGAGCTGTGAAGAAAGAGATGAGAAACCCTCATCCCTCTGAATTACTTGTGTCAGAATATTTTAAGCATAGTACTACGGATAGTAAATTATCCTTATTAACAGGAAATACATCTCAGATTGGAATCTGAGCAATCAGATAGGCAGAGAACAAAGGCTTTGACTGGCTCTTCAACTATAAAGATAAAGGAGAGCTTTTGTATGTACAAAGTCAGTTGTCAAGATAGCCTTAGGGAATAAGAGTCTGCAGCATCGAATCCAGCTGCACAGCCGGGATGACCGCACCCCAGCTCTTCCTGATCCCAAATCCCTGGTCCTGTCCCCCAACACAGGCTGCCACGCTGTGGTCATTTGCAATTTCTCTCTCAGGAGCTCTGGGGAAGGGGGAAGGAGCAAGATAGGATGGGACGGGACTCAAGTAGGCTGAGAAAATGAAGGCCTTTCCACTTTAAGTTCAGCGTTTGAACATGTCAAGCCATCCCAGGCCACTGTGAAGAAGAGCTGAAATTTACATGCCTACAGTTACAGGAAAAAAACAAAAGTTTACAGCTTAATGTCCTAGAAAGCCCCACATTAGAATAAGAACTGAGCCCATGCCAAGGGCTGGAGGCGTCTATTAGAATGAGAACAGAGGTCAATGCTCTTGAAGGCCCCATATCAAAATGTAAACAGAACTTGAGGAATTACTCCAGCCATTCTGGAGGTCCCCGAGACAAGCCCTTAAAAGCAAAACACCACCTCGGGGTCCAAGTCCCTGCTCCACTGTGTTGGGTGTACTTGGACGCAAGCTCGAGTTTGGAAATCAACCCTTGTGTGTTTGCATCAGTGTCAGCTCTGTAGTGGTTTCTTGGATTCGCAATCTTGGGCACAACACCCCCATGTCCCCCCTACCTGGGCTGAACCCCTATGCCATCCCACCCAGGATGACCCTCAGTCACCTCCCCGCCCACAACAGGTGTGCACAGGCCCTCACACAGGTCCCATGGGCACGGATGGCACTCCTGCCATCCCCAGCCTCCCAGAGGAAGGAAGGAGGTTCTGCATGACACACTCGCATGGTTGCCCCAGGGCTCCCTGCTCAGCACGGCAGCTTGTGACATGTCGGGGTCTGTGTCCCTGATGCCTGCATCCCATCCTTGGTTTTCCCACAGTAAATGAAAGAGGAGGCCCTTGTCTCCTCCTAGGACATCACGGAGGTAGACTTGGACGTCAACAGGACGTTCAGCAGTCACATCATGTTTTGATACTACTACAGGGTAGGGTGAGGCTGAGGGGCCAGGGGGGATCGGGCTCCGGGGGAAGACCAGGGGTTTCTGGGTAGGAAACACGGGGCTTCTGAGGTCGGGGGAAGAATAGAAGCCAACAACACATGGCTGCATGGTAAGGTGCTGGGGATGACCCCCGTGACCCCTCCCCCGGAGTCTTGGGGATGAGGAGGCCACTAGGATGGGGCCTCCAGGGGATGCCATGTGAGCTGAAAACCAAAGGGGTGAGGGACGGCCCCTGAAAAGCAGGGGTTGGGGGTGCGGGCCGTGGGGGTCAGTAAGGGGACAAGGGGGCAGGGTGCATGGCTGTGACTGGAGGAGGACACACATCGATCTGATGAGGGTCGGACGGGTCAGGGTGACACCCCCTCTCGGTGCTTTATATATTTCTAAATTCTATGCATTGAATTTGAGACAATTTGCAATTTGTAAACATACATAGTATGATGACCTGAGATATTGTCCCCGGTCCAGACAGAGCCCTGCACTGACCACACGGGGCCCCAGGGGCAAGTGTCACAGCAAACCCCAGACCGGGGTCACCTTTTTCTGTAGATTTACCCTGTGGATCTTAGATAAAGGGTTTGCCGTGTGTCTGCCAGCCCCCCCACTCCATCCCATTTCCCAGACCCACACCATCCCCTAACATCATCATCCCCCATGGCGTAACCCCTACACCATCCCCCTCACACAGACACAGCCTCACACAATCCCCACCCACACTATACCCCAACACAGTCTCCCCTACACCATCCCCCACACTCTACCACCATCATACCCGTGCCCCCACACCATCCACCACCACACCATCGTCCCTGAGCAAGGACCCGATGCAGCTGCCCCCTGTGGGACATGCTCCCAGGGTTCTATGGATACCCTGCTCCCATCAGAACCCCAGGTGTCCCATAGAGTACACAGGGTTGGCAGGGAGGAGGGAAAACAGGGAGCCCCCAACAGGGTGTGTGCAGGTGAGTGGTGCAGAGGACCCACTGTGCCCTGCCACGCCCACTGTCCCTCCTGGAGCGTGGCACAACCTGCACAGGACACCAGCCCCTAACCTAGAGGAACCTGGGCTGACTGGGCGCCAGGCTCCGGGGGGTTGGGTTGATTTGAGCTCCCACCAGGCCCAACACAAAGACTAATGGGATCCAGCCCCCATAGCCCTGGCCAGCCCTGGATTCTGGCCCCGGTATGAGCAAGCCTTCTCACAGTTGGATGTGGCCTCCTGGGCACTGGGCGTGCACCCACAGATCCAGGTCGCTGACCTAGGGCAGACCGGGGTATCCCGGTACACCCCAGGGTGGGGAGTGGAGGGGTAGGTCGGTGGGCCCCACCCACACCCACACCAGGAGGCAGGCTCCTACAGGTGCTGGGGCCCCAGGGGTCCCGAGGCTGGGGTCCAGCTGCCCTGCAGGGATGCAGCCCAGGAGCCCATGAGCTGCAGTTCCAGGTCAGCTCTGCTGTCCTCAGAACCGTCACTCAGGCTGAAACCTCAGGACACACACCTCCAACCACAGTCCACACATGCTCCCAGGTGGGGGACTCCAGCACTCGCCCCCCCCACTCCGTGTGATTCTTGCTCTCCCCTAAGACAGAAGGGTCTCCTTCCCCAGGGGAAGGCGCGCACCCTCTGCTCTGAGCCTGTTTGCTGTAGAAAGTCAATAAATTGTTGTGGTGCAAAAATGCACAACCAGCCCGTTTCTGTGTCTCCCAGAACTCTGTGCATGGGGCGTGGAGAGACCCACAGTGAGGAGGAGGGGGCACCACTGAGGCCCCAACCAGCCCATGCAGGGGTGCCGCTAGGCACACACAGCTGACGTCCCCACGTGCCATCCAGGGGCGGCCGGACGCCAGGGTCAGGCCTCACAGACTTTACTCGGACTCAGCCTGTGCCCCGTGGGCCAGAATGGGCGGGAGAGTGTGACAGCCAGGGAGCCTCAGGTCACCAGGGTCTGTGCAAAGTGACCTGAGAGGTCACTGCTCCCTCTGTCCAGGGGGCCGGGGCTGGCCGGATTCCGGGGCACTTTCTCCCTCCCCGCATCCCTGTGTCTGGGTGCCTGGGGCACAGAGGGCCTGCGGGGTGGTCAGCGTGGCCATGGAAGTGATTTCAGGACAGCAGGCCCTTGTGTTGTGCCCAAGATTGCGAATCCAAGAAACCACCAAGGAGCTGACACCAATGCAAACTCCCGAGGATTTCTTTACAAGCTGGAGCCCCCACTGGGACCAACCAAAAGTTGGTCCAAGTGCACCAGACACATTGCAGCAGGGACTTGGACCCTGAGACTAAGAGGCGAGGCAGCTTTATAGGGGCCAGTGGACCATGGGATATGCAGAAATTTGCACAGTCATGTCGGTCCACATGTAGGTGGCCGATTGAATTACACCTTACCCTATAGTATCCACTTGAGCTGGTCTATTACTTTGGTCAGAATCGCTGCGGGGTTTTGGGGGGCACAAAGCACGGTTACATTGTTATGAGCAGATTTCCGATTAGGGTGTGCCCAGCGGAATGACTAGGGTGGGGCAGCACCTTAAGCCATAAGCAGGTCATTTGGGGGTCATAAGGGAGGTGGCGGATGTAGCACAAAATTGAATCACTCCTGCTCTGCTTGTCCAGGGGTAGGGGATTTTTGTTAAATTTCCTGGGTCCCACACTTGCAGCTCATCCACCTGGACCACCCTCACCAGGTGGACTCAGCGTGAACACCTTTTGGTGCTGGATCTCTCACACCAACGTGTGGAGCGCACCCTCCTTGCCCGAGTGAGTAGGGGCTGGGTGAGCATGGGGCTCGGCTTGAAGGCCAGTCAGCACAGGGGAACAAGGAACCCTAGCCCCATCCCCACTCTGACTCCCACATACAGGCAGCCTCATGGCTCCCCACCATGGGCAGCCGGTTCCTCAGGAGCTCCCCCCAAGGGTGGCCCGAATGTCTGGCTCCCTGCTGGAGAGGCATTGGGGAGAAGAGAAGCAGCCGGCGCTCGGCAGGACCCACTGCCAGACATGGGAATGTGGCCGAGCCGGACCTTCCAGCTCAGCTGACTCTCCAGCAGAAAGACACTGCATGAGCGAGCCCCGGGGTGGACAGGAGAGCCCAGCTAGCCACCCAGCGCCAGCACCAGAAATGATGTTGTGCCAACCATTTCCGGGTTTTGGGTTACCCAGCCAGAGGATACGATAGCTGCATGTGATAGCTGCATGGGATAGACACACACACACCCAAACCAACAAAAGTCAGAATCCCCCAATGTTGTCAAACAGCAGCCGGATGGTTACATACACCACGCTGTGATCCCCAATAGGATACATGGAAGACGCTATAAACCACGACTGCAGACGTGCTGAAGGCACGGAGATGTGCCTGCTGGGTTCCAACAAGGGCACAGAGGGGAAGGAAGCATCCTACGGACGGGGGGTCCCTGCTAGGAAAGGACACCAGTTCCCTGTGAAGGTTACAGAGGGTGAAATCTCTCCTTCTCTCTTTGTGCTTCTGGTTTTCCTCCTACATGCCATTTTCCTCAATCATATTAGAAAGAATTTATTTTAGGTTTTTAAATTTCTTTTTATTGGAGTCCAATTTGTATGAATTCTTCTTTCAGCATGGATGTCATTCAGGAGAGAAGGAGAGATAAAGATTTTCCTAGACAGGCAACATATAAAGGAGTTCATGACCACTTAATCAGTCCAGTAAGGAATTTTAAGAGGGACTCTTCTAGTGGGGGAAAAAAAGAGACCAAAAGAAACATAGACTAGAAAGGACCGGGGAAAGTCACTGGAAACACCATCTCTTCCGGAAACACAAAGGCACAAAGTTCATATCTTTGAATAATCACTCTGAATGCTGATAGACTAAATGCTCCAATCAAAGGTATAGGGTATCAGAGTGGCTTAAAAAACAGGATCCGGTATGCCTGGGTGGCTCAGGGGTTGAGCCTCTGCCTTTGACTCAGGGTGTGATCCTGGAGTCTGGGATCAAGTCCCATATTCTGCTCCTGGTGGGGAGCCTACTTCTCTCACTGCCTAATTTTCTGCCTCTCTCTCTCTCTCTTTCTCTCTCTCTCCCTCACTCTCTCATTTTAATCGTTATTAAAAAAACAAGATCCATCTGTATGCTGCCTACAAGATGCTCACATTAGACTTATAGACACCAGGAGATTGAAAGTCAGAGGATGGAAAATCATCTATCATACTAATGGATATCAAAAGAAAGCTGGAGGACCCATACTTATATCAGACAAACGAGATTTGAAACCAAACCCTAGGGGACACCTGGTGGCTCAGTGGTTGAGCATCTGCCTTCGGCTCAGGGGGTGATCCTGGGATCCCAGGATCAAGTCCCACATCGGCCTCCATTTGTGGACCCTGCTTTTCCCTCTGCCTATGTTTCAGCCTCTGCTTCTTTGTGTATCTCTCATGAATAAATAAATAAAATATTTAATTTTCAAAAAAGAAAAAACAAATACTGTGAGAAGAGATGAAGAAGGGCATTATTTCATAATTAAAAAGACTCTTAAAATTCCCCTTTAAGAAGAAGTTCAGTGGAACAGTCCACAAAAACAAGGACTGAATAGATATCATGATGACACTGAACTCATATCTGTCAATAGTAACTCTGAACGTGAACAGGTTTAATGACCCCATCAAAAGGCGCAGGGTTTCAGACTGGATAAAAAAGCAGGACCCATCTATTTGCTGTCTACAAGAGACTCATTTTAGACAGAAGGACACCTACAGCCTGAAAATAAAAGGTTGGAGAACCATTTACCATTCGAATGGTCCTCAAAAGAAAGCAGGGGTAGCCATCCTTATATCAGATAAACTAAAATTTACCCCAAAGACTGTAGTGAGAGATGAAGAGGGACACTATATCATACTTAAAGGATCTATTCAACAAGAGGACTTAAAAATCCTCAATATATATGCCCCGAATGTGGGAGCTGCCAAATATATCAATTATTAACCAAAGTGAAGAAATACTTAGATAATAATACACTTATACTTGGTGACTTCAATCTAGCTCTTTCTATAATCTATAGGTCTTCTAAGCACAACATCTCCAAGAAACGAGAGCTTTAAATGATACACTGGACCAGATGGATTTCACAGATATCTACAGAACTTTACATCCAAACTCAACTGAATACACACTCTTCTCAAGCGCACATGGAACTTTCTCCAGAATAGACCACATATTGGGTCACAAATCGGGTCTGAACTGATATCAAAAGATTGGGATTGTCCCCTGCATATTCTCAGACCATAATGCCTTGAAATTAGAACTAAATCACAACAAGTTTTGAAGGACCTCAAACACGTGGTGGTTAAGGACCATCCTGCTAAAAGATAAAAGGGTCAACCAGGAAATTAAGGAAGAATTAAAAAGATTCATGGAAGCTAATGAGAATGAAGATACAACCGTTCAAAATCTTTGGGATGCAGCAAAAGCAGTCCTAAGGGGGAAATACATCGCAATACAAGCATCCATTCAAAAACTGGAAAGAACTCAAATACAAAAGCTAACCTTACACATAAAGGAGCTAGAGAAAAAACAGCAAAAGATCCTACACCCAAGAGAAGAAGGGAGTTAATAAAGATTCGAGCAGAACTCAACGAAATCGAGACCAGAAGAACTGTAGAACAGATCAACAGAACCAGGAGTTGGTTCTTTGAAAGAATTAATAAGATAGATAAACCATTAGCCAGCCTTATTAAAAAGAAGAGAGAGAAGACTCAAATTAATAAAATCATGAATGAGAAAGGAGAGATCACTACCAACACCAAGGAAATACAAACGATTTTAAAAACATATTATGAACAGCTATACGCCAATAAATTAGGTAATCTAGAAGAAATGGACGCATTCCTGGAAAGCCACAAACTACCAAAACTGGAACAGGAAGAAATAGAAAACCTGAACAGGCCAATAACCAGGGAGGAAATTGAAGCAGTCATCAAAAACCTCCCAAGACACAAGAGTCCAGGGCCAGATGGCTTCCCAGGGGAATTTTATCAAACGTTTAAAGAAGAAACCATACCTATTCTCCTAAAGCTGTTTGGAAAGATAGAAAGAGATGGAGTACTTCCAAATTCGTTCTATGAGGCCAGCATCACCTTAATTCCAAAACCAGACAGACCCCACCAAAAAGGAGAATTACAGACCAATATCCCTGATGAACATGGATGCAAAAATTCTCAACAAGATACTGGTCAATAGGATCCAACAGTACATTAAAAAAATTATTCACCATGACCAAGTAGGATTTATCCCTGGGACACAAGGCTGGTTCAACACGCGTAAAACAATCAATGTGATTCATCATATCAGCAAGAGAAAAACCAAGAACCATATGATCCTCTCATTGGATGCAGAGAAAGCATTTGACAAAATACAGCATCCATTCCTGATCAAAACTCTTCAGAGCGTAGGGATAGAGGGAACATTCCTCGACATCTTAAAAGCCATCTATGAAAAGCCCACAGCAAATATCATTCTCAATGGGGAAGCACTGGGAGCCTTTCCCCTAAGATCAGGAACAAGACAGGGATGTCCACTCTCACCACTGCTGTTCAACATAGTACTGGAAGTCCTAGCCTCAACAATCACACAACAAAAAGACATTAAAGGCATTCAAATTGGCAAAGAAGTCAAACTCACCCTCTTCGCCGATGACATGATACTCTACATAGAAAACCCAAAAGTCTCCACCCCAAGATTGCTAGAACTCATACAGCAATTCGGTAGCGTGGCAGGATACAAAATCAATGCCCAGAAATCAATGGCATTTCTATACACTAACAATGAGACTGAAGAAAGAGAAATTAAGGAGTCAATCCCATTTACAGTTGCACCCAAAAGCATAAGATACCTAGGAATTAACCTAACCAAAGTGGTGAAGCATCTATACCCTAAACATTATAGAACACTTCTGAAAGAAATTGAGGAAGACACAAAGAGATGGAAAAATATTCCATGCTCATGGATTGGCAGAATTAATATTGTGAAAATGTCAATGTTACCCAGGGCAATATACACGTTTAATGCAATCCCAATTAAAATACCATGGACTTTCTTCAGAGAGTTAGAACAAATTATTTTAAGATTTGTGTGGAATCAGAAAAGACCCCGAATAGCCAGGGGAATTTTAAAAAAGACAACCATATCTGGGGGCATCACAATGCCAGATTTCTTGTTGTACTACAAAGCTGTGGTCATTAAGACAGTGTGGTACTGGCACAAAAACAGACACATAGATCAGTGGAACAGAATAGAGAATCCAGAAGTGGACCCTGAACTTTATGGGCAACTAATATTCGATAAAGGAAGAAAGACTATCCATTGGAAGAAAGACAGTCTCTTCAATAAATGGTGCTGGGAAAATTGGACATCCACATGCAGAAGAATGAAACTAGACCACTCTCTTTCACCATACACAAAGATAAACTCAAAATGGATGAAAGATCTAAATGTGAGACAAGATTCCATCAAAATCCTAGAGAAGAACACAGGCAACACCCTTTTTGAACTCGGCCATAGTAACTTCTTGCAAGATACATCCACAAAGGCAAAAGAAACAAAAGCAAAAATGAACTATTGGGACTTCATCAAGATAAGAAGTTTTTGCACAGCAAAGGATACAGTCAACAAAACTCAAAGACAACCTACAGAATGGGAGAAGATATTTGCAAATGACATATCAGATAAAGGGCTAGTTTCCAAGATCTATAAAGAACTTATTAAACTGAACACCAAAGAAACAAACAATCCAATCATGAAATGGGCAAAAGACATGAACAGAAATCTCACAGAGGAAGACATAGACATGGCCAACATGCATATGAGAAAATGCTCTGCATCACTTGCCATCAGGGAAATACAAGTCAAAACTACAATGAGATACCACCTCACACCAGTGAGAATGGGGAAAATTAACAAGGCAGGAAACAACAAATGTTGGAGAGGATGCGGAGAAAAGGGAACCCTCTTACACTGTTGGTGGGAATGTGAACTGGTGCAGCCACTCTGGAAAACTGTGTGGAGGTTCCTCAAACAGTTAAAAATATACCTGCCCTACGACCCAGCAATTGCACTGTTGGGGATTTACCCCAAAGATACAAATGCAATGAAACGCCGGGACACCTGCACCCCGATGTTTCTAGCAGCAATGGCCACTATAGCCAAACTGTGGAAGGAGCCTCGGTGTCCAACGAAAGATGAATGGATAAAGAAGATGTGGTTTATGTATACAATGGAATATTACTCAGCTATTAGAAATGACAAATACCCACCATTTGCTTCAACGTGGATGGAACTGGAGGGTATTATGCTGAGTGAAGTAAGTCAGTCAGAGAATGACAAACATTATATGTTCTCATTCATTTGGGGAATATAAATAATAGTGAAAGGGAAAATAAGGGAAGGGAGAAGAAATGTGTGGGAAGTATCAGAAAGGGAGACAGAACGTAAAGACTGCTAACTCTGGGAAACGAACTAGGGGTGGTAGAAGGGGAGGAGGGCGGGGGGTGGGAGTGAATGGGTGACGGGCACTGGGTGTTATTCTGTATGTTAGTAAATTGAACACCAATAAAAAAAAAAACCACCAACACTAGAAATACAAATGTTTATAAGAGAACATTATGAAAAATCATATGCCAGTAACCCCGAACCTGGAAGAAATAGATCAATTCCTAGAAATATATAACAAAGCAAAAATGAAAAAGGAAGAAATAAGAAACTTGAACACACAGATAACAGGCAGAGAAATTGAATTAGGAATCAAGAATCTCCCAACAGGAGACGCTTATATCAATAGAATAGAATGGAAAGCCGAAACAAGATACAAACCTGTAACACTATGGTCCATTAAACGACAACAAGGAAGGAAGGAATATCCAAAGCACAAAGACCGTCTCTTCAACAAACCCTAACCCTGACTCCAGGATGTGTACAAATGGTGTTGGGAAAACCAGGCAGCCACACGCAGAAGAATGAAACTGGACCACTTTCTTACACCATATATATAAAAAATAAATTCAAAATGGATGAAAGGCCTAAATGTGGGACCTGAAATCATACAAAGAAGAAAAGATAGGCAGCAACATCTTTGACATTGGCCATTAGATCTGCTTTCCAGATATGCGTCTGAGGCAAGCGAAACAATAGCAAAAATCCTATTGGGAGTTCATCAAATTTCAAAGCTTCTGCAAAGTGAAGGAAACAAGCAACGCTAAAATGCAACATATAAAATGAGAGGAGATATTTGTAAACAACACATCCAATAAAGAGTTAGTATCCAAAATACATAAAGCAAATATAAATGTCAGCATCCTAAACACAAATTATCCAACTGCAGATGGGCAGAAGACATGAATGGACTTTGTTTCTGTCAAGACATCCAGATGGCCACCAGACACATGGAAAGACACCCAGCGTCACCCATCATCAGGGAAATGCAAACCAAAACCACAATAAGATGTCACCTGACAGCCGTCGAAATGGCTAAAATTAACAACACAAGAAACAACAGGTGTTGGTGAGGCTATGGAGAAGGGGGAGCCCCCTTATACTCCTCGTGAGCATGAGATCAGGTGCAGCTACTGTGCAAAGCAGTGTGGAGGGTCCTCAAGAAGTTAAAAGTAGAAGTAACCTATGATTCCAAAATTGCACAGCTAGGTATTTATCCTGAGGATATAAAAGTAGTCTCTTAGATTCAAAGAGGGACACGCAGCCTAGTGTTTGTAACAGCATTATCAACAAGAGCCAAACTGTGGATACAGCCCAGATGTCCATCGACAGATGAATGGGCAGAGATGATGTGGTAAATATACACACTGTGACATCACTCGGTCATCACAAAGGATGAAATGAAGCCATTTACAATGACATGGGAGAAGTGGAAGGGACTTATGCTAAATGAACTCAGTCAGTCAGAGAAAGACAGATATCAAATACCATACAATTGCATTCACAAGTGAATTTTAAGAAACCAAACAAACTGGCAAGGGGATTGATGGGGTGGGATGAGAGAAGCAAACCAAGAAACTCACTCTTAACCACAGAGAATAAACTAATAGATACCAGAGGAAGGTGGGGAGGATGGGGAATCAGGCTATGGGGATAGTGGAGGACACCTGTGACCAGTACCAGGCATTGCATCCAAGGGTTGAATTAGTATGTGGTAAACCTGAAACTATATCATACTGTGTTTACAAACAGGAATTCAATAAAACTTTAAAATAATAATTGGTAGTAAAGAGGATACATGTGCACACAAGAGATAAAATCAGAAAGGCAACTGAAAATCCAAATAAAGAGTATTTAGAGCCCCAAATCCCCTCCTTAGCTCAGCTCAGGAGAAGCCTGCCATGTCTATTCTCACCCCAGCAGAAGCCTGTATTTTGATTCTCTGGGGAGGCCACTGACTTGGTGGAGTCAAGGTACCTTTGAACCCAAAACCTAAAGAGAGTGCATAAAACTAAACTGCCCAAGATACTAGGAGTCCCAGTGCAGGAACAGGTCAAGACTGAAACTCTAACCATACACAGACATAACCCTAATCCTACACTTAATCCTAATGTTAACTGAAACCTAAAACAAGACCCATCACTAATCGACAACCAAACACAAAACCCAAGACAGAAACACATTCACTGAACCTACCTGCCAAGCCTCACCCTAACTCCTTAACCTATTCTTAGGTTTCCTTAACCCTGACCGCTACCTTAAATCTAACCCTAACCCTAACCTCTAACCCTAACCTTAAATTAATATACTCAAATCCTATTCTGAACTTTTCCTGTACCCTAACCCTAACCCTCTAATACTAACCCTATCTCATACCCCAAAATGTACCCTAACCCGTACCCTAAAACTAACCCCTAACCCACTGCCTAACCCTATCTCTTACCCTTTTCCAAAACCGTACCCTGACCCTACCCTGACCCTGACCTGACCATTACCTCTAACCAAACACTAACCCTAATCCTAACCCCTATTCTAACACTACCGCTCACCCTAACTCTAAAGCTAGCCCTAACTTTAACCCTAACCCCTAACCCTAACAACTAACCCTAACTCACATCCTAACACCTAATCCTAACTGCAAACCTAATCACAACCCTAACACTAACCATAACTCTAACCCCAACTCCTAACATCCTGCCCTAATCCCTAAGCCTAAACCCTAACCCTAACTCTAAATCCTGTCCCTAACACTAACCCTAAACCCTTTCCCTAATCCCTAACTCCCAACCAACTCCTAAACACTGACCCTTACCTTATCCCTCATGCTATCCTCTAATCCATAACCATAAGCATAATCACTAAACCCTAACATCTAACCTAACAACCAACTACCTCCCCTCCCCTGACCCTACCATTCATTCTACCCATTCACTTACCCTGTGGTTCTGAGTAGTCCCTTCTGAGGTGGACGTGGCCCCCAACGGTGCCCCCAGAGTCCTCCAGGGGGTGCTGAGGAAGCCAGGATCCTGTGAGTGTGGACGTGGCCCCACGTGTTCCTGAGTCATAGTCAGCGGGTCCTGAGGACGCCGGGTCTCCTGTCATTGTGGACTATGCCTCACATCCTCTGGAAGCCTCACAGCAAGTCCTCAGGAGGCCGAGGGCTCCTGTCAGCTGGACATGGCCTCCAGAAAACTCACTGCGGGTCCTGAGGGGGCTGTGGGCTCCTGTAAGCATAGACACAGCCCCATATATCCCGAAGTCAAAGGGCAGGTCCTTAGGAGGCCGGAGACTCCTGTCAGTGTGGATTCGGCACCCACATCTTTCTTAGGCCTCACCAAAGGCCCTGACAAGGCTGGGGTCTCCTGTCTGCATGGAAGCATCCCCATATTTCCTGAAGTCTACACCGGGGGTCCTGAGGACGTCAGCGTCCTGTTGTGTGGGCATGGCCACATGTCCTCCCATAACGTCACTGCAGGTTCTGAGGAGGCCAGGGCTGCTACACCGTGGATGCAGCCCTCAACTTCCAGAAGCCTCAACTTATGTCCTGAGTGGCCCGGGGCTCCTGCCAAGGTGGACACGGCACCACAGATTCCTGAAGCCTCCCTGCAGGTCCTGAAGTGGCCCAGGTGTTCCTGTCAGGGGCGATGCGGGCCCACATCTTCCTGAAGCCTCACTGCGTTTCCTGAGGAGACCGGGGCTCATCAGCATGGTGCGTCCCCACGTCCTCCTCAGGCCTCCCCAGCACAGGTGGGCTCCTGTTAGTGCAGGTGGACAAGGCCTACTCAGCCTTTGCGGCCCTTGGGCAGGGCCTGGGCTCGGGCACCTCCTGCGGGATGTTCAGGCACTGCAGGAGGCCATGGAGGAGGCAGCATCCCTGTGCACAGGTCCACACCTGCCTCCTTCCAGGCTACAGCTGTGGCCTATGAGCTATGGAAACGTCTCACTGAAAAGGAGCCCAATACCTGGCTTCCCCAGAAATACTTAAGGAGAATTATTGGAGCCCACAGGATGCAAAATGAAATGTGGACCAGACTTTAACAACGTCCTGCAAAACTCACTCAACCCTACATTCTGTGGGCGGGACCGCAGGCTGGCACAGCCACCCTGGAAACGGTGTGCAGGCTCCTCAGGAAGTTACAAATAGAGCCGCTCTGTGACCAGCAGGTGCACGGCCTTAATTCACCCCGAAGATACAGATGCATGAGACTCGGGGACACCTGCACCCCAATGTTCACAGCAGCCGGGTCCACAGTAGCTACACTGTGGGAGGAGCCTCGGTGCCCTCAGGCAGATGATCAATAAAGAGAATGGAAGATAGATGATGGTCATAGATGATAGTTAGATGATAGGAACAGTACTCAGCTATCAAAGAGAAGAAAACATTGCCATTTGCAATGACATGGATAGAACTAGAGGGATCATGTTAAGTGAAATAAGTCAGTCAGGAAAGAAAATTACCGTATGGTTGCATTCATAGGTGAAATTAAAGAAGCAAAGCAGATGAGCATCTGTGAAGGGAAGCAAAAACAAATAATATGAAAACAGAGATGGAGGAAAAAGAGACTCAATCACAGGAAACAAACTGAGTGTTGCTGTAGGGGAGGGGAGTGGAGGGACAGGGTAACTGGTAGACGGGCATAAAGGAGGGCAAGTGATGTCATGAGCCCTGGTATTATCTCCAACTGGTGAATCCCTGAATTCTACCTCTGAAAGTATAATACACTATACTGTTAATTAATTAGGTTTAAATTGAATTAAGTTTAAAAAATCAGTTGATGGTATCGGAGTGCATTTTCTTCCAGGCTCTCTATTCTGCTCCTTCAGCTTATGCCAGAACCACACCCCTGTGGGTTTGGTTTGTTTAAGTAGGCCCCGTGCCTCATCCACAGTTCGGCACAGGGCTCGAATTCATGACCCCGAGATCAAGACCAAGGGTGAAGTCAGGATTCGGATGCTTAACCAACGGAGCCAGCTGGGGCCCTAGAACCACACTGCTTTATCCTGTGTCTCCGTGACATTGGTTGAAATAGGAAAGTGGAGGGAGGGGCAAGATGGCGGAAGAGTAGGGTCCCCAAATCACCTGTCCACACCAAATTACCTAGATAATTTTCAACATCCTGAAAATCTATGAATTCGGCCTGAGATTTAAAGAGAGACCAGCTGGAATGCTACAGTGAGAAGAGTTCACACTTCTATCAAGGTAGGAAGAGGGGGGAAAGAAATAAAGAAACAAAAGGGGATCCCTGGGTGGCGCAGTGGTTTAGCACCTGCCTTCAGCCCAGGGCGTGATCCTGGAGACCCGGGATCGAATCCCACGTCGGGCTCACGGGGCATGGAGCCTGCTTCTCCCTCTGCCTGTGTCTCTGCCTCTCTGTCTCTCTGTCTCTCTGTCTCTCTCTCTCTCTCTCTGTGTGTGACTATCATAAATAAATAAAAATTAAAAAAAAAGAAACAAAAGGCATCCAAGGGGGAGGGGCCCAACGAGGTTCTGGGCTAAGGCCTGGGCGAGTGCCACCAGGATAAGAAAGCTCTGACCCAGAGAAGCAGGAGCTTCACCAATCTTCCCGGGTGGAAAGGCACCCACAGGGAGTTGGAGCAGGACGCCAAGATGGCGGGGATGCCCTCGGGCTCCCTGGAACACTATAGACACCTCCGCGCCAGGAGACTGCACCATATCCCGCGTCGAGCTCCCTAAAAGACTGCAGGGCCCACAGCTGGACCCGGAGCAGCATTGAGGGGCTTGGGTGGTGGCTCCACATGAGGGGGCTGTGAGGCCAGGGCTCGGAGTAGGCCTCCAGCAGAGGAAGAGGATCCCTGCGGAGAGGGCTGTGGGGCTCTGGGACCAGCTTAGAGGGGCTCGGGCAGCGGCGCCATGGAGGCAGCTGTGTGGCCGGGAGGGGAATCCAACAGCACAGGTACTGGAGCACAGGGCGCCAGGACACAGCCCAGGATCCGGCCTCCCCCTGGGACAGGTAGAGCCTGGGAAGGCCCACGACAGCTAGGACGCTTCTGCCCAGAGCTGAGCAGATCAGCGTCCCCACCTTGGCACCTCCAGGCCCTGCAGAGGGAGAGCTCCATAGTTACTGTGGGAGCTGAATCCAGGGCTCCAGAGCTGCTGGCGTCACTGGGATGGTTCCCCCTGGGGCCTCACAGGTTAAAAGAGCCCTGCACCAGGCAGAGGGCAGAGCAGCTCCCCCAAGAGCTAACACCTGAAAGTCAGCAAAACAGGCCCCTCCCCCAGAAGACGAGCTAGACGGACAATTCCAGGGGATGTCAAGGGACATAAGTATACAGAATCAGAAGATACTCCCCGTGGTTTTTTCTTTTCTTTTCTTTTTTCATTTCTTTCTTTGATTTCTTTTGATTTGTTGCATCCCCCCACCCTTATTCCTTTCTTTCTTTTTCTTTCTCTTTTTCTCTCTCGTTTTTCTTTTTTCGTCCTTTTCTCTTTTTCCTCTTTCTTTCCTTCTTTCTCCCTCTTTTTTCCTTTCCTTTTCCCAATACAACTTGTTTTTGGCCACTCTGCACTGAGCAAATGACTAGAGGAAAACCTCACCTTAAAAGAAAGAAACAGTCCCTCTCTCCTAATAGTTACAAAATACGGATTACAATTCAATGTCAGAAAGCCAATTCAGAAGCACTTATACAGCTACTGGTGGCTCTAGAAAAAAGCATAAAGGACTCAAGAGACTTCATGACTGCAGAGTTTAGATCCAAATCAGCAGAAATTAAAAATCAATTGAATGAGATGCAATCCAAACTAGAAGTCCTAATGACGAGGGTTAATGAGGTGGAAGAACAAAATGAGTGATATAGAGACATTTGTGGCAAGATGGAAACTGAGGTAAAGAGGACAGACAATTAAACGACAGGAAAACGATTAAGGGGAAATAACGACAGCCTGAAGAAGAAAAACCTGTGTAATTGGGGGTCCCGAGGGCACCGAAAGGGACAGAGAGCCAGAATATGTATTTGAACAAATCCTAGCTGAAAATTCCTAATCTGGGAAGGGAAACAGGCATTCAGATCCAGGAAATAGAGAGACCCCCTAAAATCAATAAAACCCATCAACACCTCGACATTTAATAGTAAAGTTTGCAAATTCCAAAGATAAAGAGAAGATCCTTAAAGCAGCAAGAGACAAGAAATCCCTGACCTTTATGGGGAGGAGCATTAGGGTAACAGCAGACCACTCCACACAGAACTGGCAGTTCAGAAAGGGCTGGCAGGATATATTCAGGGTCCTCCATGAGAAGACCATGCAACCAAGAATACTTTATCCAGCAAAGCTCTCATTCAAAATGGAAGGAGAGATAAAGAGCTTCCAAGACAGGCAGGAACTGAAAGAATATGTGACCTCCAAAGCAGCTCTGCAGGGAATTTTAAGGGGGACTCTTAAAATTCCCCTTTAAGAAGAAGTTCAGTGGAACAATCCACAAAACAAGGACTGAATAGATATCAAGATGACACTAAACTCATATCTGTCGATTAGTAACTCTGAATGTAAACATGCTTAATGACCCCATCAAAAGGCGTAGGGTTTCAGACTAGATAAAAAAGCAGGACCCATCTATTTGCTGTCTACAAGAGACTCATTTTAGACAGAAGGACACCTACAGCCTGAAAATAAAAGGTTGGAGAACCATTTACCATTCAAATGTCCTCAAAAGAAACAGGAGTAGCCATCCTTATATCAGATAAACTAAAATTTACCCCGAAGACTATAGTGAGAGATGAAGAGGGACACTACATCATACTTAAAGGATCTATCCAACAAGAGGACATAACAATCCTCTACATATATGCCCCGAATGTGGGAGCTCCCAAACATTTAAATCAATTAATAACCAAAGTAAAGAAATACTTAGATAATAATACACTTATACTTGGTGACTTCAGTCTAGCCTTTTCTATACTCAATAGGTCTTCTAAGCACAACATCTCCATAGAAATGAGAGCTTTAAATGATACACTGGACCCGATGGATTTCACAGAAATCTACAAAACTTTACATCCAAACTCAACTGAATACACATTCTTTTCAATTTCAAGTGCACATGGAACTTTCTCCAGAATAAACCACATAATGGGTCACAAATCGAGTCTGAACCAATACCAAAAGATTGGGATCGTCCCCTGCATATTCTCAGACCATAATGCCTTGAAATTAGAACTAAATCATAACAAGAAGTTTGGAAGGACCTCAAACACGTGGAGGTGAAGGACCATCCTGCTAAAGATGAAAGGGTCATAGGAAATTAAGGAAAAATTAAAAAGATTCATGGAAACTAATGAGCATGAAGAGACAACCGTTCAAAATCATTGGAATGCAGCAAAAGCAGTCCTAAGAGGGAAATACATCGCAATACAAGCATCCATTCAAAAACTGGAAAGAAACTCAACTACAA